>NW_006442491.1:3683435-3685406 GCF_000325575.1 Pteropus alecto | reverse complement strand
ACCCAGTCATTCTTCAGTAGCATGTTGTTTAATCTCCATGTATATGTGGTTCTTCTCGCTTTCGTTTTACAGTTGATCTCCAGCTCCAAAGTATTATGATCAGAGAATATGGTTGGTATGATTTCAGTCCTCTTATATTTGTTGAGGCTAGCTCTGTGTCCCAGTATGTGGTCAATCTTTGAGAATGTTCCATGTGCACTAGAGAAATGTATAAGCAGCTGTTTGGGGATGGAAGGCTCTGTAAATGTCCTTTACGTCCAGTTGATCTAATGTGTCATTTAAGGATGTTATTCCCTTATTGATTTTCTTTTTGGATGATCTGTCCATATCCGACAGTGGGGTATTTAGGTTCCCTACTATGATAGTGATTTGGTCTGTTTCTCTCTTTAGTTCTGTTAGTAATTGCTTTACATATTTTAGGGCTCCCTGAATGGGAACATAGATGTTAATAAGTGTTACCTCTTCTTTGTGTATAATTCCCTTTATCATTATGAAGTGTCCTTCAGTATCTTTCTTTACCTATTTCATTTTAAAGTCTATTTCGTCCAATATTAGTATCGCTACTCCTATTTTTCTCTGAATGCCATTTTCTTGAAATATTATTTTCCACCCTTTCACTTTGAGTCTATATTTGTTTCTGGAGCCGAGATGTATCTCCTGGATGCAGCATATGGTTGGATTTTGTTTTCTGATCCATTCTGCAACTCTGTTCCTTTTTATTGGTGAGTTCAGTCCATTAACATTTAGGGTGTTTATTGAAAAATGTGGTCTTTTTATAGTCATTTTATCTTTTGCTTTCTGGTAGCTTGGTGTTTCTATTCCTTCCTTGTCCGTGTGTGTGTGTGTGTGTGTGTGTGTGTGTGTGTGTGTTTTGGGCGTGTGTTTGTGTATGTTTTGTGGGTTTTCCCTCTGGTTCTTCTTCTTTTATGTTTTATGCTTCAATTCTGAATCTTTGGTGCGTGGTTATCATTATGAATATGAAAAGGTTAGTTATACCCTTTTCAGTCACTGTTGTCTCAGTTTGTCCATATGTATGCTGAACGTTCATTACTATTTTGCTATAGCAATTCCCTTCTTATTATTTAAGCTTATAATGCCCTGTGCTCAATAAAAGTTGCACTCCTCTGCTTCTATTTGCCTAATAGTTACCTTACCCTAATTATGTATTTTTTTTTCCTGTCATTTTGTTTTAGGTGAGCTAACCCCTTTCAGTATTTCCTGTAGTGCAGGCCTCGTAGTGGAGAATTCCTTCAATTTTTGTATGTCTGGAAACGTCTTAATTACTCCTTCAGATCTAAAGGAGAGCTTAGCTGGATACATTATTCTAGGCTAGTAGTTCCTTTCACTTAATAGTTTGAGTATTTGGTTCCACTCCTTTCTGGTTTGTAAGGTTAGTGCTAAGAAGTCCGACAACAATCTAGTAGGTTTTCCTTTATAGATTACTATCTTCTTCTCCCTGGCCACCCTGAGAATTTGGTCTTTGTCTTTGATTTTTGATAACTTTAATAGAATGTGTCTTGGTGAAGGCCTTTGGGGTTGAGATAATTGGGTGTTATGTTGACTTCTTGAATTCCGAGCTCCAGCTCATTCCTTAGATTTCGGAAATTCTCATCCACTATTTGTCTGAAAATGCTTTCTAGTCCCTGCTCCTTTTCCTCTCCTTCGAGAATGCTCATTATTCTTATGTGTCCTCTCCTGATGGTGTCAGCTAGTTCTTGCATTTCTCTCATTATTTTTCTTTCTTCAGTTTCTCTCTTCTTCCTTTGATTTATTTCTAGATTTCTGTCTTTGATATCACTGATCCTTTCCTCCATTTGGTCAACTCTATTTCCCAAGCTTGCTATTTCATTTTTCAACTCATGTATTGTGTCTTCATCTGCAGAAGATCTATTTGGTTCTTTTTGAGAATTTCAATCTCCTTGCTCTGCTAGTCTAGTTGTTTTTTCAATTCCTGAAATTGTTGATATGAGT
>NW_006442491.1:3664469-3683027 GCF_000325575.1 Pteropus alecto | reverse complement strand
GATTTGGGAGTTGGAGGCTGTGGCTCAACCTTGGTTTTGCCACTGCAGCAAGTAAAAATCAACTGTTGTTTCTCTGCTGTTGGCTCCTCTGCTGTCTGCACTGATGACCGAGCCCTGCTGCCGGCCGTGTGGAGCTCACAGCACTCCCAGGCTGCCTGTTCAAGGAACTCACAGCAACTTCTCATCTCCCTCTCTTCCTACAGGGAGCTCTGGAGGCTGTGAGAGGCAGCTTCTTTGTTTCTCCCAGTCCACTGCCTAACACCCGGGGTTCTGACCTGCAGTCGCTCTTATGTGCAGATCCCATGCTCAGAGGTGCTGATGTGCAGTTTGGGTGTTTTTTGTTGAGTTTTAGTTGTTCAGCTTATTGTTGTTACAAGGGGATAGATCTGGGGACATCTCTCACTCCTCCATGTTTCTCCAAACTCCTAAACAGATGGTTTTAAATGTCACCGTGCATTCAACCCTCAGGAGGGCATCATCTTATAGACTGTTACCATGAGCTTCTCTGTGGGCTGTGGCTCCTCAAGGTCACCTGGCAGTTGTGGGGCTCCAATTGGGTCTCGGATGTACACCAAAGAATCTGGCACTGTGGTGGGACAAAGGCCACATCTGGACAGCCCTTATTCCTTGCAATTTAGTTGAAGAAAATTCACCATATAGAATTTGGCAGTCTAAGTTTTACTGACTGTATCCTTATGGTGTTGATTAACGTGTTCCTCTGTCCTCCATATTTCTTATAAATTGGCAGCAATTTAAAGGCTCAATCAGATTCTCGTTTGATTTTTTTTGGGGGGCAAGACTACCTCATACATGGTAATGTGCTCTCCTTTGGGGGGCCCTCATTTCTGACACCTCTGTTTTTGTGATACTGTTACCCACCAGTGGCATTGCATGGATCCATTAGTTTATTGTGGGTTAAGAAATGGACCAGCTCAAATGAACCCTGATCTGGGTCAATGATCAAACAAAACTCATTACTCCTTCAGACTACTATGTTTTGGTTCCAAAACTCAGAGGCCCGGCATTTCTGCCCACCAAGTTGCTCCTTACCATTTTAATGGGGATAAAGATAAATTCGGTTTTCTTCCCTTACCTCATGGGAGACACTTTCTCTCCCTTGTCTATGGGCACCTCGACTGCTGCCAAGACATTGAAGCCTTCTGGTAACATTTAAGACAGTAGGGAAATGGTCCACAGGCCTCGGTCTTTGCTGGAGGCCCCAGTGAGTTGCTATTTCTGTTTCTAGTACTCCTCTCTTTGCCTGTCTTCCTCAGAGAAACACACAATGGGTCATGCTGTAGGCATATGACTTTATTATATGAATGGTTAGGAAGATGCTATAACAGGGTAGTATAGGAGGAGAGAGTGGGCTCTGTCCCTTCCTCATCCTGCACAAGTGCCTTGCTGACTGAGGCTTCAAAGAAGGGCAACCATGACTGCTCCCTCTCCTAACTTCTCTCCCCTCCCTGCAATCCCATCCATCAGACTTCACAGCCCTTGTGTCCCATCTCCTTCCCTTGAGAAATCTCATCTCCTCCTGGTACCAGGAGGACATTCCATCCCCCAGGCCCACCTATGACTTGCAAAACCAAGCTCTTCAGCTTTGTCTAAAAGTAGATGTGGCCTCTCCTTGGTTTGAGTACTGCCCACTCCATAAGGGAGAAGGTGGGCAGGACAGGCAGTGGGGTGGTGCCTCCACCTCCAGTTTTATACTCCAGCTCATTTCTTCATTAGTTACCTAAAAAGGAAGTGCACTCAAAAAATGGTCACTATTTTTCACCAAGAGACAACAACAAAGTCTAGTCCCTTACAAAGAAATGAGCTCCTTCCTGCTTGCCAGTATCTGCAGCATCACTGAGCTAAGGATCATTTGGCTCTTTCCAAGCCTGGCTTACATTCTACATGCATCCACACAGCCACAGTGGCCACTCTTATTCATGTGAGATCTGTTGTCCCAACCTCAATGACCTTCTTTCCACTTAGAAGAAAGAGAGTAGTTCTGTCCACCTCACCACACTGATCTTTTGCAGCTGAGAAACCAAAAATAGAGGGAGGTTAAGTGACTTCAGTAAGGTTACAGAGCTGATGAACAGCAGAGTCAGAATTAAAACTTAGGTCTATCTCTTCTCAAAATCCACACTCTTTTGACCCCCACAACTTATGTAGTAAGCTATAGATATCTGTAATTAATAAGGACAAGGAGAATGTAGGTCACAATCTTTGAGTTAGTGGGGTTTTTTTAAATGTATAATTAAAAGATAGGCTCAAGGCACAAGTGCCCTACGTCAAATAAAATATGAATAATTGAACCTGGAGCTGCAGAGAAGATGATTCTCAAGGTGAGTGGGCAATGCAAAGAGGAGCAGGGGTGCAGAGCTTTCCTAAGGACAAAATAAGTACTTCCTTGTTCCTTGGTGTCATAATAAAGGAGAGAAGAAGGAGGGGCAGAATTTGAATGACCCAAGAATTTATCTGTAAGAAACTAGTGTAAACTAAAAAAGACTTCTTCGGCCCAAAGAGACAGAATTATTGTTGATTGTCAAAATTGGTTCTAGTTTACCCTGAGAGGTGAGAGAAAGGAAGCTTCCTAAGGAGAGTAATTCTTTTATTGTTAATAAGGGAGCTATACTTTCTTTCCCCATCTGAATATAACATAGGTTAACTTGTGTCCTTGCACATTGTTTTAT
Organism: Pteropus alecto; assembly: GCF_000325575.1. NCBI lineage: Eukaryota > Metazoa > Chordata > Mammalia > Chiroptera > Pteropodidae > Pteropus > Pteropus alecto. Next base: position 3,680,340 of record NW_006442491.1, on the reverse strand, counting down.
TTAGCTGAGCTCAAAATCCACACCAAGAAATGATTCTCGAGTGTCCTCTTGTCTGACTTAAAAAATGTACCCACTGAGCTGCTCTTCTTTAAAACTCTAACTGGAATTCTGATGAGGTACTTATGGGGACAGGATCCTTTTGTATCTGAGCTCTGCCAGGGATCACAGATTGAGCTCTGCTTGGAGCGGGAGGGTAGGCCAGATGTCTTTTAGTTTAATGAGTCTACAGTGGATAACACAGGCTGCCTTTAAAAAAAAAATTGACCTTCAATATTAGTTTAACTATTAATGAAAAGTCCATATGCAAGTAACAAACAAGTTGTGTATATCGAGCAGAGTGTGAAATTAGGGACTTGTGGTGATTGTGGCAAACTGAAGACCACATGCCCTGTCCAACAATATTCAGATTCATTTCAAAAAAAAATTTAAAAAGACACTGGGCTTACACACAAAAAAGTGACTATGGGCAGCATTCAGACTGCCAGGTTTGTAGCCTCACTTTTAACAGTTAATGTTTTTGCGTTTTAAAATTATATAATGTAGAAATAATTTTAAAACTATCTGCTGGTAGGGAACAACTTATTTTCTTTTCGCATTTGTCATTTCATGAGCCATTTTGGAACTCCTAGTAGTTTACAGGTCATAAGAACCTCAGATTACCTTAAGAAAAAATCAGTTATTTTTAAAAGTCCAGTTGAAAGAGAGATGAGTTCATAGCCTTTGGAATTGCAGTCCGGCATTTTCATTTACCAGGAGATATGGCTGAGAGACATTTTTTACAGGTATTAAATTAGAGTGCTCCCTTGTTGATCCCTGAATGCAGTAAGAAGCAGAACAATAACTACCAAGGGGGAAAAAAAAAAGAAATTGTGTAAAAAAGGCTGTCAAGATCAGAGAGGCCACATGGACATTCTGCTTCCCCACCCAGGCTGCTTCAAGCTTATGGGCTATCAAGGCCCTGGTTTCAACAAACTACTTAGAGATGGACACAGTGACACTTGGGACTTTGGGTCTCCTCATCTTCGGGAGAGGTTTGGAATATCTGAGTTGTATGAATGATGGTTGCATCTTTTTAGGTGAACACAGAGTGATTTAGCTGATGTGTAAGATATATGTAGGAGGCTGTATGTATAGGCTGAGTAGACAAAGGGTTGAAATATGCCAGCACAAAGCTATTGCCTCCTAGCTCCAAACTCTCCCTTCTATCCTCTGCTCTGCGGGCTGCGGCTGAGACCCATCTCTGCTTGTCCAGCCATTAGGTTCCATTAATAAAGGCATGAACAAGAGACCACAAGGCTGGAGGGGGAAAGGGCCTGGTCTTTCCTATGTGCTTCTTGCTCCTGTCATCAGTGCCTTGCTTCTCCCCAGTGACATCAATGATTTGTTCCTATAGCAGCAGTTAGAGCTAGTTTGCAGTTTTCCCAACACTCACAAAAACAGCTTTATCCTGCTCAGAGACACAAGCACGGGCTGCCCAGTGCTCTCTACTCAGAGGTCGTCAGCTAGCCCCACAGGAAAATCCCTCCAAGCTCAGAGACACTAACACCGGCCACCTGATGTCCCCTCCTGGATGTCTAATCCCTAGTTAACAATTTTTTATACTACGTTGTCTTTATTAAGTGAACCAGTTTGGTTTCTATCTCCTGGCTGGACTATGACTGATAAGATGAGCACTGAGAGCTAAGGGAAGGATGAGCAATGCAAAGTTGCATATAATTACAATACTGTGTGTGTCTGTGCCTAGAGACATCCAGCCCCAGTGTAGGTTCATTGTTAGGGGGTCTTAAAATTAAATTAAATTAAAATGAAGACTGATTTTGAAAATTCACTAAGTAGACAAAACTATTTAAACCACATAAGTGAGACTTAATTTAACTTATTTTGCAAAACAAGTAAAATTTAACTTGAGCTGCTTCTTGTAAATGTCTCTGATAAGCATAAAATAAACTTAAGTCATCTTCCTAAAAATAGTATAAGATAATAACTTTTAACCAATTCCCTGTCATCTGGTAACCCCATTGTAATAACCAATCATTGCAAAGGTTAAACAACTTCTTTACTTTCACGTTATAAGCCATCCTATAGCATCATGCCCAGAGTTTCATAGCAGTTTTAAATTGGAAAACTCCCAGTTTGCAAACTGTCCTTATATTCACAATAAACTCTTACTAAATATTACTTATTGATTTGGTGGTTTTAATTTTGTTTTTTTTCTGGATTTTTGACAGGGGGTATCTGATGGATGTTTCCTTGCCTTACTTCCCTTCTGCTGCCAGCCTTAAGGGGCCAACACACTTTCCCCTAATGAGAACACCCTCTATTTTGCTCAGCATGTGGTCATCAGTAACCATATGGCCCCAGAGCAAGAAGGCATTTTCTTTCTCTTCTCATGATAAGACCTATCTTTCCAGGTGATATATTCCATCCAATGCAGACCTCTTCCCAGTGGTGGAGAGTGTGAACACTCTCCAGTCAAATTTTTTCTACCCACAAGAGTGTGAGTTTGCTGCCTGCCTCTCACAAGATAATTGTGCCAGAACACAGTAGATCAGCATCAGGACTCACTGTGTTATACAGGCTTTGGGATACCAGGGGAAAGATGGACCGCCCAGAGTATGTTGGGTTCTCCCAGCCCAGCTCAGTTAATCCTCAGTTTTCATATAGTACAAAGAAAAACAGACTTGCATGCTCACATTAAGTCCTGGCCTGCTTGTAGAAAATTACACATAACTTCAGAAGCATAGCAATAAATATGGAGCAGTTTTAATCTATGCTGGGAACATATGCATTTCTCATGTACATTAAGCAACAAATCTTACAGACACAGCTATGCTAGAACACACATCAACTTTACATGCTCAAAAAAAACCACTTAACCTCTCACTCCCAGCATCAGCACTCAGGTTAACAGTAACGCCCCCTTAGGAACACTGGGAGGGCACTTGATTTATATAAGCCCAATTTACAGGGCTGTGGTGTGGATTTTCTCCTAGGAGTAAAATCACATTCTGCTACTTCCGAGTCAGAGGGTGACTGAGACCTTTAAATCACTTTTTTTAGGATTATGGAAAAAACAGAAGTGTTTTTCTAAAGCTTGGCTATGGTTTGAGCCACTATACTTAGGATAAAGGCAGAATTGCTTTCAAGGGAGAGCCATGCTATAATTCAGTTGAATAATTATAATGGGTAGATATACTGGGTTAAATAATGTTCCCTAAAATTCATGCCCACCTGGAATCTCAGAATGTAACCTTATTTGGAAATAGAGTCTTTGCAGATATAATTAGTTATGTTAACATAAGATCATACTGAATTAGGGTATGCCTTAATTCAATGACTGGTCTCTTTGTAAGAAGAGAGAACAGAGTCACACAGGAAGAATGCACATGACAATGAAGCCAGATTGGAGTGATGTGTCTACAAACCAATGAATGCCAAGAATTGCTGGCAATTATCAGAAGATGGAGGAAGCAAGAAGGGATCCTCCCCTAGAGTCTGGAGGGAGTATGACCTTGTCCACAATTTGATTTTAGACTTACAGCCTTTAGAACTGTAAGACAATACATTTTTTTGTTGTTTTAACCCCCCTAACTTATGATAATTATTTTCAGCAGCCCTAGGAAACTGATACAGTGTGTTTCATTTGGAAAGATGATATCCCTTTGAAAATAGCTGAAAGTTTAAAGAAAGTTTAAAGTTTAAAAGCTTTTAAAAAGTTGTTTAAAAGTTTAAAGTTAAAAAATTTAGAGCTCTGAATAATAAAGAAGTAAAAAAAAAATAAGGTTTCTTTGGTAGGTGATTCAATGAGGAAGGTGAGAATGAATTCAGGTAGGGGAAAATGTAGAAGGACAGGTGACCATAGGAAGATAAATACTAAGAGAAGATTTTAGAGTTCACTTTCTCTTGGAAGACTCTGTGACATTAGGACCTCATTATAGATGTAATGGCTTTTAGTAAATGAACTAAAAGATGAAGAGCTAGATTTTTGAAAATCATAGTATCATGATCTTTTCCCAATTATCAGAATCATATACATGCTATAGAAAAGATAATAGCAAACCAGATTTGCTAACTCAAGGCATTTTGGGACCACATACTACAAACTCACGTCTAGAGAGGAAACTGTCTGGCCAGACCACTTCATTCCCTCTGTTTGGCGGAGTGTCTTTGCTGTAGGAGAGAAGCTATCATGTAAGTGTGGATGAAAAAGGGGCACTGTAATAAATCTAACTGAAAGTAACCTCACAGGGTCATCTGATCGTGAATTCCTAACCGGGTAGGTCATGGTAGGTAGTCATGCCCCAGGCATATAACTTCTTCCGAAAAAGATTTATCTTTGCCTTAAGCAAGTCCTGTCCATTGTTTTAATGTATCTAGGTTAATACACACTTAAAATGCTTCATTTTCAGACCCCTCAGAAGAGTAATTGCCCTGAAGAAAGCACATAATCTTATTAACTATCCGGTAATCCAATCCAACTCCTTGCTTTTACCTAGCTTCATGTAATATTCTCTATGTTCCCTTCCTAATTCCAAATGCATAAAATAAACTGTAAACTGTCATCCTCAGAATCATTTTTTTTTCAGTCTTTTGAGATCTTGCTTCCAGGTATAACCTCTGTTTGGCTCAAATAAACTCTAACATACTCACAAAAATTTTTTACAGGTTTGGACATTCTTACACTGACATAAGTAAATTGGAAATACAATGCATGACTTTGCCATCTCTCTTCCTATGAACTTCTCAGATGTTTTGCTGGAATCTATGCCCCAACTCCAAACAGACCCCCTTGTACCCTGTGGTAGGCAGAGTAACATCCCCCGAAAAGATGTCCTAGTCCCCAGAAACCGAATATTACCTTACTTGGCAAAAGGGATTTTTCAGATGTGATAGGATTGAGGACCTTGATACAGGAAGATTTCCCTGGGTTATCCAGGTGGGCTTAATCTAATCACATGAGTCCTTAAAAGCAGGGCACTATTCCCAGCTGTGGTCAGAGAGATGGAACATTGCTGGCTTTGAAGTTGGAGGAGGAGCCAAGGAAAGAATGAGCCAAGGAATGCAGGCAGCCTCTAGAAGCTGAATAAAACAAAAAACAAACAAACAAAACAAAAACTGAAAAAAAAATCATGCTACTTGTATTGGTCTTCTCAGGCTACCATAACAAAATACCACAGATTGAGCACAGAAATTTACTTCCCACAGTTCTCAAGATTAGAAGTCCAAGATGAAGGTCCCTACCAATTAACTTCCCGATGAGAGTCCTCTTCCTGGATTGCAGGTGGTGCATTCTCATTGCATCCTCACATGGCCATGTGCACACAAAGTGAGATCTCTTGTTCTTGTTCTTGTTCTTCTTGTTCTTCTTGTTCTTCTTGTTCTTCTTGTTCTTCTTGTTCTTCTTGTTCTTCTTGTTCTTCTTGTTCTTCTTGTTCTTCTTGTTCTTCTTGTTCTTCTTGTTCTTCTTGTTCTTCTTGTTCTTCTTGTTCTTCTTGTTCTTCTTGTTCTTCTTGTTCTTCTTGTTCTTCTTGTTCTTCTTGTTCTTCTTGTTCTTCTTGTTCTTCTTGTTCTTCTTGTTCTTCTTCTTCTTCTTCTTCTTCTTCTTCTTCTTCTTCTTCTTCTTCTTCTTCTTCTTCTTCTTCTTCTTCTTCGGTTACCAATCCTATTGGATTATGGCCCCACACTTATGACATTATTTAACCTTAATTACCTTCTAAAAGTTCTATCTCCAACTGCAGTCACATCGGAGGTTAAAGTTTCAACATACGAATTTTGGGTAAACACGATTCCTTAGCACCTCACCTAGAGTCTATAGGAAGGAATGCAGCCCTATCAGTATCTTGATTTTAATCCATTGAGACCCAAGTTAGACTTCTGACCTGCAGAACTGTTAGATAGTAAAGTTGTATTCTTTAGCCATTAAGTTTATGATTATTTGTTACAATAGCAACAGAAAACTAACACAGACATTTATTTCTTTTCTTGGCACCCTTTCATCTTTCTTGGACTGGATTTGCAATGCAAACTAAACTATTATGTGCCAAGCAATGTGCTACATACAATGTCTCTTGTCCTTCAGCACCTGCAAGAGGCTATGATTATACCTATTACAGATAAGTACTGCAAGCCCTTAGAGGATGGGTACTGTGTTGGTCCTGACATTGCTGGCTTAGTCTAGGGCCTAAGAATAGTAGATGCTCAACAAGGATTTGTCAAATAAAAAAAAGAAAGGACTCTGAAGTTCAGAGAGCTTACATAACTTTCTCAGGGTCAGGGAATGAATGATCTGTCTATCTAAATGAAAGTCATACACTTCCTTCCATGAGGTGCAAACTCTCCAATTATAGTACTTGCATGTAATAGTAAGAGAACATATATTTATTTAGTTTCCACCATCACAGATTCTTTTCATGCACTTTTTTCATTTTCCTCGTATGAAGCAGAGAATAATTTTATTCATTGGATGGGCGAGAAAATCAAAGTCAGAGTGGTTAAGAAATGTTCTCAAAGTTTTATGAGTATTTGTGGCAGAAATAATTTTAAAACCCAAGTCTGTTAGAATTTTGTGAAGTCAATATTTTTCCACTGCCTTGCACTCTAAATGTAATATTTATTTTCATTTGCTTGTGTTCATGAGTTGCCCTATGAAAGTATAATCTCCTGTTCTTCTTTAATGTTCTAACCGTTCACTGCAGCCATGATCTTTAGAAAGCAAAAACCATATCTACTGCTTTCCTTTTATTCCCAGTGGTAGCTTATTTTGAGTAGCATATCACACATGCAGATGCTACTAACTGGCAGCAGACTTTCTGGGTTTAACACAGATCTCAAAGATATGCTTACTAATTAGAGCTTTTTAAAAATTTTAGAACAGCTGGAAGTATTTTGTTCTAAAGAGTCACTCAGACAAGACATTTTGTGGATGCTTGTTGTACAAGAGACACCATATGGGAGATAGAACAAAGTCCACCTGGAGGCAGTATGGCATGATGTTCGAATGCATGGGATCTAAAGTCAGCTATGTTTGGTTTTCGTTCCCTGGATCACACCATTCACTAGCTGTGGGACTTTGCCAAATTATACCACCTCTCTGAACCTCAGTTCTACATCTCTAACAATAGTTCTTATTTCCCAGATTTTGTTTTATTTTGATTTGCTTTAGCTCTTTTGGGGGGAAAAATTAATTGAAATAAATCTGAGAATTTTTTAGTATGGAGCCTAGAACATAGCAAATGTTTATTAAGCATTAGCTAGTATTATTATTAGTCCAAAATGTAATATGTGTAAAATACTTATGAGTACAATATCTGGTATATAATGAACACTCAAAACTATTATGTGATGTTTCAGGCATATCTCGTTTTACTGAGTTTCATTTTCTTGCATTTCATAGTTAGTGTTTTTTACATGTTGAAGGTTTGTAGCAACCCTGCATTGAGCAAGTCTATCAGTGCCATTTTCCCAATAGGCTCAGATGATAGCATTTTTTAGCAATAAAATATTTTTTAATTAAGGTATGTACATTGTATTTTTAAATATAATGCTATTTCACACTAAATAGACTACAATATAGTGTAAACATAACTTTTATATGCACTGGGAAACCAAAAAGTTCATGTGACTCACTTTATTGCAACATTCACTTTATTGCAGTGGTTTGGAATTGAACCCACAATATCTCTGAGGTATGCCTGTATTAATAAGATGTGTTCATTGGCATTATGAAACATTAATCCAGATTTAAAAAAAAAGACTAACATATAGATTTAAAAGCCTCCACGTGATATTTCCACTTTCTGGCTCAGCATATAAGAAGCTTGGCAGTCATCACTCCCATCTTCACAACAAGGAAAAGGCTGAATAAGCTGAAAATCAACAACTCTTTTTAGATTTGGGTCGCAGGGCAACACTTCTCTCTCCCCTGCCAATTGGAGAGACAGACAGTTGGATACAGAGAATCATAACTTACTGGGAAGAATCCCAGGAGCCCAAAACTCCACAGGAACCAGTCCCGGAGTGGAAAACCTGAACTGTAGCCGATGAGTTGCTGGAGGCTCAGTGTGGACAGGTCTGAGAGATGAAAACTCCAGGTCTCGGGGAAACGCCCAGACTTTAATGAGTCTTATTTCCAGGACCCCTACCAGGTTCACATTGCGAAGACCAGAGAAAAATCTCCTCATGCTTCTGGTGTGAGCAGGAGGAGGAGGAACCATTTTGAAATCTATCCAGAGAACACTGTTCTTAACAAGGCTTTCTCTCAAAAGAGACTACTTTACCAGAACCTAATCAACTGGGATTTTATTGGCACCTAACCCATCTGGGGAAAGGAAAACATCTAACTCCAGCTCCTTCTAGCCTTCTCATCTCACCTAAAGAGGGGGTGTGGGGGGCTGAGAATCATGTATGAAGATCACAGCTCAGAAGCACAGGCTCACTAAAAGACTAGACCTACCATAAGACTATAGAATGCCTCCTCTATTCTCACACCTTACTACCATATCAGCAGGACTCCTGTCTGATAATAAGGGACTACAACTAAAAGAATTACCTATCTCTTGACTTTATTTAAGAAGAAACCTGTAGAGAAACCCAAAGATAATAAGGAAGACAAAAACAAAGACACCTAAGAAAAATTTAGCCTCTGACACTGATAACTACAGCAAACAGTAAACACAGCCTAACTCCTAGTCATATAAACATGAAACTTCACACAAAATGTTTATTTGCTTCAGTTTCTTTTACTTTGTACATTATGTCCAGCTTTCAACAAAAAATTATAAGACATACACATTCATCAAGATAGACCACATTCTGAGACATAAACACATCTTAACAAACTTAAAAAAAAATCATACGAAGAATGTTCTCAGATCACAATGGAATTAAATTCAAAATCAGTAACAGAAATAGATGGAATAAAATACTTGGCATAAAAAAAAAAAAAACTTGGAGGTTAAACGCCACACTTCTAAATGACAAATGAGTCAAAGGAGAAATCTCAAGAGAAATGTAAAACTATTTTGAAATAAACAAAAAGAGATTGCAACTTATCAAAACTTGTGAGGTGGGTGCTTACAGAGAAAATTAAAGTATTAAATACTTATATTAGAAAAGTAGAATCTTAATTCTCTAAGTTTCCACCTTAGGAAATCAGAAAAAAAAAAGCAAGTTTAATCCAATATTAACATAAGAAAAGAAACTAAATCAGAAGAGAAATCAATAATACTGAAAACAGGAATTCAGCAGAGACTATCAACAAAACCCAACATCGGTTCTTTGAAAAAAATCAATAAAATTGATAAGACTTTAGCCAGGTTAGCTCAGAAAAAATGAAAGAAAACAAAAATTATTAATATCAGAAGTGAAAGAGATGCTATCACTACTGATCCTATGGAAATTTAAAAGATAATAAAGGAATATTATGAATAACTATACTCACAAATTTGATAACCTAGATGAAATGGACTGATTTCTTGAAAAACACAATCAATCACAGCTCTCACAAGGAAAAAGAGATAATCTGAACAGGCCTGTTAGAGAAATTGGATCAATAACTAATAACCCTCCAAAACAAAAAAGGTCCAGGCCCAGATAGTTTTGTTGGTAAATTTACCAAATATTTAAGAAAGGAATTATACCAATTCTCTATAATTTCCTTCAGGAAATATAAACAGAGTGAATATTTCCTAACTTATTCAATGAGGCCAGCATTACCTTAATATGAAAATTAGACATTACAAGACAGGAAATCTTAGGTCAATACTTCCCATGAACATAGATGCAAAAATCCTCATAAAATATTAGAAAATTGAATTTAACAATGTATAAAAAAGAATTATACACCATAACCAGTGAGATTTATTCCAAGTATGGCAAGGCTTGTTCAACATTTGAAAATCAATTAAAATAATTCATCACATTGACAAGTTTTTAAAAAATATCATATTGATAGATGTAGAAAAAGCATTTGATGATATCTATTACCCATTATAACAAAAATACTCAGAAACTAGGAATAGAGGAGAACTTCCTCAACTTTAAAAAGTGTATCTACCAAAGATAGCTAAATTATACACAATGGTGAAAAACTAGATATTTTCCTGAGAAGGTCAGGAACAAGTCAAGGATAGCTACACTCCTATTTAACATAGTACTGGAAGTCTGACTTAATTTAAAACGACAAAAAAGGAAATAAAAGTTATACATATTGGGATGGAAAAAACTGAAACCATCTTATTATTTATTTATTTTGCAGATAACATAATTGTCTCTAAAAATTCAAATAAATCAACATCAGCAACAACATAGAAAACTTCCTGGAACTATAAAGGATTATGGAAAGGTAGTAGAATATAAGGTTAATATATAAAAGTTACTATCTTTCCTATATAACAGCAATGAAAAACTGAAATTTGAAATTTCAAACACAATAGAATTTATATTAGCACCAAAAGAATAAATATTTAATTACAAATCTAACAAACTGTGCATTGAAAATCTACATGAGAAAAAACAAAACTCTGATGAAAAAATCAAAGAACTAAAAAGATGTAGATATATTTTGTTTATGGATATGGAAACTCAGTATGTTAAGATATCAGTTCTTCCCATTTTCATATATAAATTCAATGCAACCCCAATCAATATCCCAAGAAAGTATTTTTTGGATATTAGCAAACTTATTTTAAAGTTTATATGGAAAGACAAAAGACCCAGAATATCCAATGTTGAAGGAGAAAAACAATGTTAGAGAACTAACACTACTGACATCAGCACTTACTATACAGTGACAGTAATCAAGACAGTGTAGTTTTGGCAAAAGAATAGACACACATATTAGTGGTACAGAATAGAGAGCCCAGAAACTGACCTTTGACAAAGAAACAAATGCAATTCCAATAGAGAAGTGATTTTTTCAACAAATGGTGTTGGGACAATTGGGCACTCATATACAAATAAATTAATCTAGACACAGACTTCACACTCTTCACAAAAATTAACTCAAAATGAATCATAGATCTAAATGTGAAAAAGTAAAACAATGAACTCCTAGTTGATAACATAAGAGAAAATCTAAGTGGCCCCTCGTATGACAATGACCCTTTAGATATAATAGCAAAAGTATAATTTATGAAAGAAAAAATTGATAAGTTGTATTTTATTAAATTAAAAATCTTTTGCTCTATGAAAGATACTGTTAAGAAAATAAAAAGACAAACTACAGACTTGGAGCAAATCTTTGCACAACATATCTGAGAAAGGACTAGTATACAAAATAGTGAAAAAGCTCTTAAAACTCAACTATAAGAAAACAACTCAGTGTATGGGCAAGATTTGAATAGATACCTCACCAAAGAAGATACACAGTTGACAAATAAACATGAAAAGATATACAGCATCATATATCATTAGAGAACTTCAAATTAAAACAACAGTTAGATACCACTATACACCTACTAGATTGGCTAAAGTCCCAAACATTGATAACACCAAATGCTGACAAGGATGTGGAGCAACAGGAACTCTCACTCATTGTTGCTAGGAATATAAAAACAGCACATCCACTTTGGAAGACAGTTTCATTTTCTTATAAAACTAAACTTAGTTTTATCATATGATCCAGCTATCACACTTTGCTATTTACCCAAATGAGTTAAAAATGTAGGTCTACAAAAAAGAATAATATAATAATAAAATAAAACAAAATAGAGCACATAAATGTCTGTGGCAGCTTTATTCATAATTGCCAATAATTCGGAAATAATTAAGATGGGTGAATGGATAAACTCTGGTACATCCACATAATAAAATATTATTCAATGATAAAAATAAATGAACAAACAAACCATGAAAACTATGGAGAAATCCTAAATGTATATTGCTAAGTGAAAGAAGACAAAATATAAAGGTTACATACAGCATGATTTTAATTATATGACATTCTAGAAAAGACAAAATTATGGAGACAGTAAAAAATCAGTAGTTGCCACATATTCAGGGGGAAGAAGCAATGAATAGATGGAGCACGGAGTTTTTAGGGCAATGAAACTATTCTGTATGATAAAGTAATGATGAATACATGCCATTCTTTGTGAAAATCTGTAGAAGGTACACTACAAAGAGTTAACTGTAATGTTAACTATGGACTTTAGAAACCTATGGACTTTAGTTAATAATAATGTATCAATATTGACTCATTGATTATAATAAATATGCCACACTAATGCATAATTTTTTATTGAGATACAATTGACATATACCACTGTATTAGTTTTAAGTATACAACATAATGATTTGATATATGTATACATTGTAAGATGATCACACAATAATTTTAGTTAAATTCATCACCACACATAGTTACAGATTTTTACAGATTTTTTTCTTATAACAAAAACTTTTAAGATGTACTTTCTTAGCAACTACCAAATATGCAATAATTTATTGTTAACTATAGTCACCATGCTGAACATTACATCTTGAGGACTCATATATCTTATAACTGGGTACCTTTTGACCCCCTTCACACATTTTGCCTAACCCCTAACTATTGCCTCTGGCAACCATCAATGTGTTTTCTGTATATATGAGATCTGGGGTTGAGGTTTTTTTTATTTTTTAGATCCCACATACAAGTGAGATCATACAGTATTTGTCTTTCCCTGTCTGGCTTATTTCATGTAGCATAATGCCCTCAAAGTGCATCTGTGTAGCTGCAAATGGCAAGATATTCTTATTTTTTTTTGGCTGAATAATATCCCATTGTATATATACAGCATATTTTCTTCATCTATTCGCTTGTCGATGGACACAAGTTGTTTCCATGTCTTGGCTATTGTAGATAATGCTGCAATGAATATGAGGAGGGAGCAGATATTGTTTTGAGATAATAATTTTGTTTTCTTCAGATAAATATCCAAAATTGGAATTACTGGATCATATGGTAATTCTATACTTAATTTGGGGGGAACCTCTATACTGTTTTCCATAGTGGCTGCACCAATTTACATCCCCACCAACAATGCACAAGGGTTCCCATTTCTCTATATCTTTATCAATGCTTGTTATTTCTTATTTTTTTGATAATAGCCATTATAAAAGGTGTGAGCTAATATCTCATTGTGGTTGTGATTTGCATTTCCCTGATGATTAATGATGCTGAGCTTCTTTCATGAACCTTTTAGCCATATGTATGTCTTTTTTTTTTTTTTTTTTTTTTTTGGAAAATGTCTATTCAGTTCTACCCACTTTTTCATCAGGTGTTTGGATTTTTTTCTATTGATTTATGCGAATTTTTATATATTTTGTTTGTTAACCCCTCATCAGATATATGACTTTCAAATATTTTCTCCCATTCCATTGGTTACCTTTTTATTTGGTTGATAAGATGATTTTAATAGTAGGGGAAATTGCGGGGGAAGGAGGAGTCTATAGGAGTTCTGTACTTTCCACTCTATTTTTATATAAATCTAAAACTGTTTTCAAAGTTTGTTAATGATTTTTAAAGGCATATTAAAAAAGATAGCTCTAACGGTGAAACTTAAAAGAGAAATATAAATAACTGGTGCTGTAGGAATTCAGGTAGTCAAGAGCCATGAGAGAGAGATTTATGGTATATCAGGAAGCCAGAAGAGATATGGATAAATGGAATAGACATCCAGGGAAGTGAAACAAACAAATGTTTGGTCTAGATACCTCTTGGATAAATTTGACAATGTTGGAGAAATAACTTTCACTTAAGTAAATTAGAGAAGTGGGTGGGAATGTAGCCGGATGGTGCTGAATGCTATGTGTGCATGGAAGACACCAGTGTTTCCTTGTCTAGCACTCATTTTCCCCTCTTGTAAACAAATCTCCATTTTGTCCTGTATTGGCTGGCTGGCCAAGTGTCTGGGTAATATCTGTGACTACCCTCAGACCCTTGGGGGTGCATTTTCTTTGTTCTAAACCAATTATAGTGATTCTTTCTCCTTTTCTCCCTTGAAACTCAGCTATCTTACTGTGAAGAAGTACGGGCCATGTGTTCCAGCCAACAGCCCTAGTTAAAGGTACTAAGTTACCAGACAATAGTCAGCCAACCAGACTGGTAGGTGAATGATCCTTCAGGTGATTCCAGCCCCCAGCTCTGGAGTCTTCCTGTTGAGGTCTCAGACATTGTGGAGCAGAGACAAGCCATTTTCTCTGTGCTTTGATTGAATTCCTGATCCAGAAACCATGAAGCATAGTAAATAATTATTATTGTTTTAAGCTACTAAGCTTCTGGAGTGATTTGTTTGTTATTCAGTAATAGATAACGAATACATGGGCATTTGCTCAATTTCTGTCCACCAAGTCCGAGGTGGACCTCCCTTGGCATCTATCTGACTTGCAGGTCTACACCTGGCTTTGACTCTCTGAGATGGAAGGAGCCTCTGTCATCAACTACTCAGCCCTACAGTTCAATCTTCACCGGCTAGGTTGGTAAACATTGTTAAAGGGGCAGAGAAGTAAAAGTAAACTGAGACTCAGAATGGTTTAGCCCTGAGGTCAGAGTGGTTGAGCTGGGATTCCCACCCACATCTTCTGACTTCAATTCGCAGTCTTTTTGCACACTGGGTCAAATCCATATTCATTTTACTCATCTTTGTCTGGGTTCTCACAACTGCTTAAGCTCCTTTATTTTCTCTTGCAGTCTCCCCATCTCTTTTCCATCAGGATTCTTAACATTTTTCTATTTTTCTCAAATCCCACCCACATTCTCATCAAATAAACTTACTCATCTGATAAACTTCTAACCATCTGCCCCTTGTATTTGAGATCATGGAGGAGATATCCATCCACTGCTGGAAAACAGTGGAAAACTAGAGAGGGAGAAGTACACTGGCTCTTCCTACTTCTGTTTATTATCTCCTGTCAGTGCCTCTAATTGGCTAACCTGGCCCAGAATTCACCTGGTGAGAAAGCTGGGATACTAGCTGGAAGAATGATGGTACTTCACCAGAGTTTCCCTGCCCATATCTGTAACTTTCTATAAGTGTTTGGATATACTCATTTTAGATTTTCTAGGTTAAGAATTCAAAAAGTTATCTGAAAATTATTTTAAAAATTATCTGAAGGTAACCTAGCTCAAACTTGTGAACAAATGTTGGGTTATATGCCAAAATAATTCCCATCCAATCAAATTCTGGGAACTTCTTTCTTCTCTTTCTCTTCTCTCTACGTGGTTATATCAGCAACAGGAGCACCTCTGTCTGTATGTTTTATTATGCCACTCTGGTCCAGTCTTCCAACACAGATGGCTAATTCAGCACTGGATATGTTATCTAGAGTTAAATTTTAGACCTAGAGAATTTCATTCTCTCTTAGATGGTTGGACATATAACCTGAAGACAGGATCTATAAGTGACCATTAAAAAAACTACAAAATATATAATATATATATAATACATAAGTACGTAACATGTATGTACATTTTAAAGAATAATAGTTATTTGTTGAAAGTCAAAAACCTGTGTTTAGGCCTTGGGACTTTTTGAGTTTTCCATGTACCTTTCCCCAGATGCATCTATCCACTTCCTGTCATAATATCAATCATTTCCTCACTTTTCTTTCTTAGTTTTACCATGTGTGTGTATTTCTAAATAATATATGATTTGTTTTCTGAACTTTATATAAGTGGAATCATGCCTTAGGCATCCTTCTAAAAATTGATTTCTTTTCTACCCAGCATTATCTTTTTCTGAAATTTATCGATATTGATATACCTAACTATAATTTTCTCAGTTTTTCCTGCTGCATTGTGGAATATATTAAATGTATTTTTCAATCAACTTTGACCAGATAGGCTATTTCTAGATTCTGACAATGATGCTATGAAAAAATGTTTTACCTT
>NW_006442491.1:3634651-3664422 GCF_000325575.1 Pteropus alecto | reverse complement strand
TTACAGGAATGTAGGGAATTCTTCCACATCTACTGCAGAGGTCTTTTGTGGTTGAAGTATAGTATAGGAAGAAAATCCAGCCTCAAACAAAGGTGTACAGTTCACCCTTGAACAACATGGGGGATAGGAGGGCCAACGCCTCTTTCAGTCAAAAATCTGATTATAACTTCTCTCCAAAAACTTAACTACTAATAGCCTACAGTTGACTGGAAGCTTACAGATGACATAAACAATCGATTAACATATATTTTGTATATTACATGTCTTATATACCATATTAATAAAGTAAGCTAGAGAAAAGAAAATGTTATTAAGAAAATTATAAGGAAAATACATTTACAGTACTATATGTATTTATATTTTAAATTCCTCTTATAAGTGGACCCACACAGTTCAAACCCATGTTGTTCAAGGGTCAACTGTATTTACCAAAGTAATTTTTACCAAGTTATACTTCATAATTAAAAAGGAGCATTCCCATCCAACATCTGGTGAAGACTTCTTAATATATGCTTTCTTTCCTTTTCTTAAATTTAATTTATTGGGGTAACATTGGTTAATAACATTATATAAATTTCAGGCATACAACTTTATAATATGACATATGTATACTCTATTGTGTGCTCCCCATCCAAAGTATAGACTCCTCTCATCACCTTGTATTCAACCCCTTTATCTTCTTCGTCACCCCACCCACTTCTCTGGGAACCACCATTCTATTGTCTGCATTTATAAGCCTGTTTTTTCTATTTGTTTGTATGTTTTATTTGTTTATTTATTGCTTTTGTTTTATACCCCACATATGAGTATAACCTAGAAGATACGGACAAATTCATATAATTTATTATTTTCATTTGCATTTCCCTGATTGCTAATGAACATGAGGATGTTTTTGCATGTGAATTGGTCATTTGTTTTTATTCTTCTTTGAAGTAGATGTTCATGTTTACTAATTTTCCTATTTTGCTATTTATTTTTCCTGGATTTATAAGAGATGTTAATACATTCTTGATTTAAATTCTTTACCTTATATATGAGGCAAATATCTTCTCCCAATTTGTGGTCTTCGTTTTCACTTGTTGGAATCTTTTATTGAACATAGTTTTAAATTTTTGAGTAGCTCAATCAAGCAATTTTTTTTCTGAATTTTCCCATTTGTGTTCTATTTAAATAATTTTTGTTCTGTAGAAAATATTTTTTGATGCCCCCAGTTATCAACCACTGGCTTATAGTTTTATTTCAGCACTATTTGGGTTGAAAGGTTCTATATAAATTTGAACTCACTTCAGTAATTTTAATAGATTTTCTGTTGTTGATCTAACCTTGTGTTCTAGGAATAAACCCACCAGAGTCATATTCGTGTATTATTTTCATATCTAGATTCAAAGTGTCAATATTCTATTTAGGACTTTGTACCTTTCTAGTCATGTTCAAGATTGTAATTTTCCCTTCTCACACTGGTCTTGTCTGGCTTTACCGTCAAGGCATCACCTCATTTTGGCTGTGAAGAATTTATACAGATGTAGAATTGTCCATTCTTTGAACACACAGGTGAATTCACCTGCAAAACTGTCTGAGCCTGATATTTTATTTGTACAAAATTTTAAAGTAATAGTTAAGTTTCATTATTATTATTATTATTACACATCAATCATGTTTTTCTATTTCTTCTTTGAGTCAGCTTTGGTAAATTGTATGTTTCTAATAATTTATCTATTTTATCCAAATTTATTGGCATAATCATAATATCCTCTTAATCTTGTTTACAGCATTAATGGTGAGGTACTCTTTTTTATTTCTGATATGTTATTGGCTCCTCCTTTTGTCCCTTTCTTCTTTCCTCTTTCCTCTCTTTATTTTTTTCTCTCTGATTAATTTTGTTAGAGTTTTGTGAATTTTTAATCTGCTTAAAAAATCCTATTTTTGGTATAATTGATTGTCTTGATTGTATCTTTACTTTGTGTTTCATTTATTTTTGTTCTTATCTTTATTATTTATTTTCTTTACTTAATTTAAGTTCAGTGATCTTTTACTAACTTCTTAAATTGAATGTTAAGCTTATTTCCTTCCAGCATTGCTTATGTAATATGTGTTTTTAAGGTCATACATTTATAAATGCCACTCTGCCACTTTTTCAATGGCTCCAGAGTTTTAAATAAGCATTATTTCATTATCATGAAAAATATTTTCTCATTTCCATTATTATTTTTTTCTTTTTACGATGTCTAGTAAATATATATTGTCCACAGATCAAGTGTGATAACTGTCTTGTTCAAATCTCCTATGATTTTAGCAGTTGTTAGTGTACTAGGTGTATTAATTGTTGGGAGCAGTGTGGTAAAATCTAACAGTCTGACTAAAATATTTTAATTTAAAGTTTTATTTTTAGATGATTAGAAATTTAAAATTATTATATCTTCCTGGTAAATTAAAATTTTTACCTATATTTCATGACCTTTTTATCTCTTATGCCATTAGCTTTTCAGTTACCATGAGAATTACATTTGACATCTTAAATTTATAATAATCTAATTTGAATTGAAAACGACTTAGCTTATGCAATCGAATAGCACATGCAATCTCTGCTTCTAAACAACTCTGCCTTTCCTATGTTATTTTTCTTACAAATTACATCTTTATACATTGTGTGCCCAATAATGTAGATTTATAATTATTTTTACGTATTTGTCTTTTAAATCATATAAGAAATGAAACATAGTTACAATCTAAAGATATAATTATATCATTTTTTATTTGTCCCTGTATTTACCCTGTATTATTTCTTCACTTGTGTTTTAATTACTATCTTGTGTCTATTTATTTCAACCTGAAGAACTCCCTTTAGCGTTTTTTTGTAGGTTAGATCTAATGATAATAGATTACATCAACTTTTGTTTATCTTGATATGTCTTAATTTCTCATTCATTTTTATAGGAAAATTTTGCCAGATATAGAACTCTTGGTTAGGTTTTTTTCTTTCAGCACTTTAAATATATCATCCCACTGCATTCTAACTAACCTTCATAGTTTCTCATGAAAATCAGTTAATTTTATTGAGGATCTCTTGTAAGTGATGAGTTGCTTCTCTCTTGCTGCTTTCAAAATTCTATTTTTGTCTCTGGCTTTCAATGATTTGAATACAATGTATCTTAGAATTCACTGAGATTCTTGGAGGTGAAGATTCATGTTTTTCATCAAATTGTGGGATTTTTCAGCCAGGATTTTTACAAATACTATTTTTCTATCACTTTCTTGCTTTTCCGTCTGAGAATTTCATATGTGTATGTTGGTTCACTTGATGCTTTCCATTGGGTCCCTTAGACCCGATTCATCTTTTTTTATTCCTTTTTTTTTCTGTTTCTCAGAATGGAAAATTTCAGTTATCCTATCTGCAAGTGCTCTATTCTTTCATCTACTTTCTTAAATCTACTGTTGGACCTCTCTAGTAAAATATTTATGTTGGCTATTGTACTTTTCAGCTCCAAAATGTCTATTTGGTCTCTTTTTATAATTTCCATTTCTTTATTGGTATTTCCATTTTGTTCATACATTGTTCTCCTTATTCCCTTTGCTTCTTTGTCCATGTTTTTCTTTAGCTTTCTGAGCATCTTTAAGACAGTTGTTTTAAAGACTTTGGTAAGTCCGATATCTCAGCTTCCTTGGGGGGTTTCTGTCAATTGGTTTTGTTCTTTTGAAAAGTTGATACTGTCCTGTCTCTTTGCATGCTTTGAGATTAATTTTTGAAAACTGGACATTTCAATATTACAATGTAGTAACTCTGGAAATCAGATTCTCTCTCTTCCCCAGAATTTTTATACACACACACACACACACACACACACACACACAGACTTTTCCAAAACTTTTTTTTTTTTGCAAAGACTGTATTCTTCATCATGTGTGGTCACTGAAATCTCTGTTCCTTATCTATGTTCTGCTAGTTTTTTGACAGTGATCTCTTAAAACTCCAGGAGCTGAAAAAAAATCCCACCTATCTTAGTCTTTACAAACTGCCTCTGATCTAGGCATTTCTTCAAAATTTACCTAGACTTGAACTGATACTAGAGATTAGCCCAAGGTAAAAGCTTAGGATCTTTTCTAAGTGTGCATCTTCCCCCAGGCATTTAAATGGCATAGATTTCTAAATAACCCCTATGCCCATGAACTTTGAATGTCATAATTTCCTAATGAAACACTCCCACAGCTTTCCATCCTGAGCCTTAGGCAGTCTATAGTATATATCAGTTCACAGTATTTTGCTCCAGGCATGTATGGGTTGTTAGTTAGCCTTGCAGCGTCTTCGAGCATTCACACTCTTTTCCAGTCTGAGTTTCCATTTAGATAAAACAGAGGTGAGTGCTATTCTATTCTATTCTATTCTATTCTATTCTATTCTATTCTATTCTATTCTATTCTATTCTATTTTATTCCATTCCATTCCATTCCATTCCATTCCATTATATATAAATATTACATTAGCTGTGATAGTTATCTCTAATACAGTCAAGTTTGTTTAGATTTTCTAACATTGTCTTTCTCAGCATTCCATGGTTTTAACTCTTTTTTCTTTACTCTGAAACACATTTGATTCCATCCTTTTCTGAGATTCTCTGTTTTTTTTTTGTTGTTGTTCAGAATTCCCAACCCCCATTGCTTTTGTAGTCATTCGTGAAAGATATTTTTATGAGTTATTTCCTATAACATCTTTTTTTTTTAACAACTGATAGTCAGTTTATTTAAAAGGTTGATTTAAGCATCTGCAATGGTGACTCAACGTTGACTCCTGGTTGGATATTGGTGGAAGTAACCTGCTTGGCAATCCCAGAAGGACTGTGAAAGTCAATAAGTCACTTATGGATCCTCATCTGAAATGATCCCAAGTTTTAGAACCTTCTCCACAGGGTGTTTTTCTTGTGATTCTCAGAATCTTGGTAGGCATCTATCAGATCTGGTTCTTTCACTTTGAGATTGTTTTCATTTGCCCCTCTGACCAAGTCAGCAAATATGTTCTCCAAAGATTTTACCTCGAGGCTGGTTAGAGTAATTCTGACTAGGTGAATCGCCCCCTCTGGTTCCAGGAGTACTTCTTTGGTATCTTCAAAAGCCATGGCTACTGGTGCAGCTTCCTGACCAACTTGTTCCTTGGCAAGAGTGAACAGTAGTGAGTCAGGAGCAGGAGTGGGCAGAACGGAGCTCTGCAGCAGCAGCAACTGCAACTTCTTCAAAGACATAATACAACATCTTGAAGACAAGATATTATTAATGTCTACTTTCTTCGTTTCTTGTGGTGAGCCAGCTATGAGTTTAATTTCTGTTTCTTCATCATGAATTTGTTTTTTTTATTTTTGGCTGTTTCATATCTTGTGTCTGGGTTATGCCTTTTAGCCTACTATGTGTCTAGGTTAGATTTCTTTTTATTTATTATGATTTAATGTTCTATACGAACCTCTTTATCTCTTTATTTTTCTTTGTGGTTCAGTCTGTATAATTTCTTCAATTCCATCTTCCATTTAGCTAATATTTTTTCTCTTTTGCTGTCTAATCTGCTGTTTAACATGTCCATTGAGTTTCAAATCTCTATTATTTAAATTTTTCTTTTTCTCGGTATTGTTTAATTATTAAAAATTCTTTTTCATTCACATTCTTTCATGTGCTCTTTTATATCTTTAAATATATTAAACATGTTTCTTTTATATTTATCCCTATCTGATAATTCCAATATCATCAGCCTTTGTGAGTCTGACTCTGTGGGTTGTTGTTTTTGTTGTCTTTTTCCCATAGTAACTTGTATCCTTTTGGATTTGGTGACAGTGGTAGTGGTGGTGGTGGTGGTGATGATGGTGTGTGTGTGTGTGTGTGTGTGTGTGTGTAAGTGAGAGAGACAGAGAGACACATACATGGAGTGGTTCCTGGACTTTTGTATGTGTGAATTGCTTGAGAAGGGGGTGGTTCCTGGACTTTTGTATGTGTGAATTGCTTGAGGCCAATTTTTAAGGGGATTCATTTAGAGAAAAGTTTTGTTTTGCTCCTGCAATGTGCATAGGTTTTGCCACCAACCTTGGACAATGTTTAACCTAGCTGTTTTGGCTTTAGCCAAAATTTTTATCATATCACATAGGGGTATAAATTTAGGCTCTATACTCACAGAAAATGTGGGATTATGGTTGGGAATTCTCAAGGTAGACTTTTTTTTTTTCTCTACTATTCCCAGAGCTAATGTTAACCTAAGCATGACATATTCATACTTCTGCAACAGAACCAAGGGAAGAAGTCTTGGGACATTCTTGGAGGAGTCCAGGATCTTGGCTTTTTCAGAGATCTCCAGCATAACTTTTCATACTTTTTGGGTCTCTGACTTTCCCTCCTGCCATCGTGTACATGACATCATCCTGGGATATGACCACTGGGATGAGAGGAGCCACAAGAGTACATCCACCAGAGTGCTCCCTCCTCTTTGATTTGCACATTCATGTCATTCATGGCCTCAGCATTTTTCACTACCAAAATAGCCTGCTGGATACTCCCTCGGCTAAATTCTCAGCCTAAGCCTCAGTCTAGGTTAGGTAAAGCAGGATATTTTCTTAGTGTTGATTGCTGCCTTTGGTAAGAACATGTCATCCATCTTGCCACTCACTCCACCAGTTGTAAAGAAACTGCTGGGATGGGAGAAATCAGCTGGTGGATCTGGAGGAGCAGGTAAAGAAGAGCAGAACAGGCAGGAAGAAAAGTGGTGTGAGAAAGCAGTTAAAAGTTTGACAAAGAAGCTAAAGAAAACAGATGGTAAGATGAGCTTGAGAAAACCATCACCACTCAAAATTGTAATACTAAATATGTCATCTTACCGAGCACTTACTCTGAAATTTGGGGACTGAGTGCACCAAATACAATTGATCGCTGGGATACAATAACCTTTTATAGCTTCTCTGAACAAACCAGGTCTCTCGATGGTCACCTTCAGGTATCTCATCAAAAAGGACTGTCATGTGTTATACTATACGTTGCTGATTATGGTGTTGGCCTGATCTTCACAGTCATCATGAACTCAAAGCAACTGAAAACTGTGAATATGCTTTTAATCTTAAAAAAGATGAAGTATGTGTAAAACCTTACTGCTACCAGAGAGTTGAGACACCAGTTTTGCTACCAGAGAGTTTGAGACACTAGCATTGGTGCCGCTGCACACTGACATCTTAATAAAACTACCACATCTGAATGATTATACCCACTTCATTCCTGAAAACAATACTTTTCCAGTGGGAATTGAGCCACCGAGTAACTATACCCTAAAAACGCCACCTCTTGTATATATCAGTGAAGATAGAGAAATAAGCAATCAACTGTTGAACCAAAGTATGGATACAAGGTCTCCAGCAGAACTATCTCCTACTACTCTTCCCCTGTTAATCATAGTTTGGATTTGCAGCCAGTTACTTACTCAGAACCTGCACTTTGGTGTTCAATAGGACATTATGAATTAAACTAGAGATTTGGAGAGAACTTTCATACATCATAGCCCTCACTCACTGTAGATGGCTTCACAGATCCATCAAATTCAGAAAGGTTCTGCTTAGATTTACTCTCCAGTGTCAACCAAAATGCTATAGTAGAAATGAAAAGAAGACATATAGAAATAGTAGTGTGCTTGTATTCCATAGGTGAGGAAATTTTTGCTGAGTGCCTAAGTAATAGTGTAATCTTTGTGCAGAGCCCCAATTGTAATAAGAGATATGGCTGACACCCTGCAATAACGTTTAAAATTCCACCAGGCTATAATCTGAAAATCTTCGACAATCAGAAATTTGCTGCTCTTCTGGCTCAGTCTGTTAATCATGGTTTTAAGTGATGTATCAGCTAACTAGAAAGTGCTCCATAGAATGAGTTTTGTGAAAAGGTGGGGAGCAGAATACCAAAGGCACATGGTAATAAGCACTTTTGACTGAATTGAACTTCACTTGAATGGACCTCTACAGTGGTTGAACAAAGTATTAAACCAGATGGGATCCTTTTCAGCGCATTGCTCAACATGTCATAAAGATTCATCACAAATCATGTACCATGAAAAGACTTAACGTAGCAACTCTTCTGTCATAGTATTTGTGTGTGGTCCCCAGGGACTGTTTACTATTCAAAAATTCAAGCTAGAAAACAGCACTTGAGGCCTCACCAATTAAAACACTTTGTGGAATCAGGTGTTTCCTATATTTGAATATTAGATGGGAAAATTAGGGTCTAGAAATACCCTCCTTAAAAGGAGAAAGTGAAGATTTTAAAGACTTGCTGATGTTTTGTTAGGCATAAAACTGAGTGTCCCAGAGGTTTATAAGTAACAGTAGTAGTTATATGTACAGGTAATGTATCACAATCCAGTATCAAAATAGTGTGCTGTTTATATACATTTTTAGTTTGCATAAATTAGCTATGTGTGTGCTGCTTCTTGATTTAGGTAAGCCTTAATAAATTTACAGTACCTAATCTGTTATTCCCACTTCTTCATTATTATTTTTGTGTGTCATTTTAAATATATAATATTTAACAAGATGTCATCTAGAAAAAAATCCAGTTATGCCTGAAGGAAGGCCTGTTCAAGAAAGTGGCTGAGAGGTCACCAGATTTTTGGGTAGATTATTTCCATTCTCATTGATTTTGATACAATAGTTGAAGTAGCCCTTTTCCATCTTCTCACAAAGATAAATGGTAAAATAATTATTTGCACTAGAGAGGGACTTCCAGCAGACTTCAGAGGGTAGGAGACTTGTACTTTCTATAATGGCAGAACACAGCCTTCATCAGGCTCTTGGTGTGGAAGAAGTATACTGCTTTCACATCTTGTGATAAGAGCTGATTCAACCATGTTTCTGGATGGCATATTCTGTGATCTGGGGTGTGGTAACCACAATACTGCTCCCTCAGTCTCTTCCATGTGGTGGATATTTTTGGTTACTTTTCCTAGATTGGGCCTTAATCTATTATGACTGGAGTCCTTATAAGAATATGAAATTAGGGCACAGATATGCACAGAAGGAAGACCATGTGAAGACACAAGAAGGAGAAGATGGCCCTCTACAGGCCAAGGTAAAAAATAAATTTCTATTGTTTAAGTTGCCCAGCCTGTAGTACTTTGTAGCAAAGTAGTACAGTGTAAATTAATCAGCAGCTCTAGACCACAGATTTTTACTGGTTCTTGTCAATCAGGACATTCACAGTCCTGTGAAAACTAGCTGGTGAGTTGTGAGGCCACTAGACTGAGAGTTTGACTTTAATCTCCACCTATGCTAATGCCTTCATCATGGCTTCACTGTGGGCAGAATATACTTTCCTGTCCCTTGAGTCTGGCCTTGGCTGTGTAGCTTCCTTTGACGAGTAGCATGTGGGCAGAATTAATGCTGTGCAAGTTTCAAGCACAAACTTTAAAAAGCTGTGTTCCCCTCTTGCACCCCTGTCATTTATATGACAATAACATGATTCAGTCTCAGATCCAAAGAGAGTGAGAGACAGATAGAGGAGAGCCTTCCTAGCTTGAAGTGAAGCCAGCCAGTCCACCCCAGCTTAAATCAGCACAGACCACTGCACGCACAACCTGAAGACATGTGAGTGAGCCCAGATGACATTAGCATAGCTTCCTCTGGACAAACTTTAGACACATCAGTAACACTTATTGTGAAATGGCGCCAAGATAATCTGGTTGTAACACAGCTTTTTGTGGCAATAGCTAACTGATGCAATGAACATGACCTAAGATTGTTCAATCAAGATGGAAACCTAGACTTTTTTTCAGCATTGAAAAAGAGTTATTCTTTCTCCCTGAAGGAACATATAGCCGTGGAATTTTTTGGCAGCCACCTTGTGCCCAGGTTGTAGATAATACTAATGGGGCAGAACAGAGAAATGAAAGAAGTCTGTGTTTTTATTGGTATTGTTGAGTCATAAGATCAAACCAAACATAAGGTTTGAACTACTTTAGAAATTCCTGGTTATATGAGCAAAGAAATCCCTTTATTATTCAAGCCCATGTGATTTAGGATGCCCAACCACCAGGCCACAGACTGGTACTGGTCTGTGGCCTATTAGGAACCGGACCACACAGCAGGAGGTGAGCAGTGGGCCAGCAAATAAAGCTTCATCTGTATTTGCAGCCGCTTCCCAGCACTAGCATCACTGCCTCAGCTCTACCTCAGATCATCAGGCATTAGATTCCCAAAGGAGCACGAACCCTATTGTGAACTATGCGTGCGAGGTATCTAGGTTGCGTGCTCCTTATGAGAATCTAATGCCTGAAGATCTGAGGTGGAGCTGAGACGGTGATGCTAGTGCTGGGGAACGGCTGCAAATACAGATTAACATTAGCAGAGAGGTTCAGCTGCACAGAGACCATAATAAATCAATTGCTTACAGACTCATATCAAAACCCTATCCATGAGTGGCAAGTGACAACCCTATCCATCTGGTGGCAGGCTTTATAGTGGCAAATGAGTTGATGTACTTTAATTGTACTGATGCATCTGGTGGCATCTGATTCTACATTGTGGGTACATTTATTTCATTATATATTACAATGTAATAATAATAGAAATAAAGTGCACAATAAATAATGGGCTTGAATCATCCAAAAATCATGCCCCCACCCAGGTCCATGGAAAAAATTGTCTTGCACGAAACCAGTTTCTGGTGCCAAATAGATTGGGGACCGCTAATTTAGATTTCTTCGTTACTACAAAAATATGGACTCAGGACTTTTGATTTCAGCTCCAACATGTAAAGAACTTGGAAGTGATTAGTCTGCTCTTAAAACAAGAAAAATGCTGAACAAACTGAAAATAAATAAAATTTCTTGGGCCCATCAAAGATTTGAGATCAGAGAATGAATTACCACCTCCAAATCTGGAGAGGCAGTAAATGCAGATAATCTGCTTATTTAGAGCGGAAGCTGCTAGAGCCACAAATGGGTAGGACCACGTAAGTGCTAGTTTTGATGAACTGAAGGACGAGTGTGGACTAGCATGAGCGTGAGAAACTCTCGTAATCTTCAGTCATAGGAGGCCCCCTCACTTTTTTGGATCTATTTTTAGGAAACCCACTAGATTCTTATGGTGAAAAGCTAAGAAAGATTCCCTTATGTTTGTGGCAGCAGGAGGTGGAAAAGTAACCATTTGTAAGCTGTGCCCAAAGAGTTCTCCATTGCAAGCACTTAATTTCCAAGGGGAATGATTTTACCAGAACCTGAGAGGAGCGGGTAAAAGCTAAGAAACACTTGTGAAGGTCATGGCCCAGGGAAATTGGCCTATTAAAGACTGAGATTTAATCATGCAGTCATAGAATGTTTCCTCTCCCAGAAAACTTACCACCACATCAATAGGGCTCAGTATAAAAACATTAGATTAGAGCTAAAGAGCTACAAAGTGCAGACTCTATTTAAGCAGCCCAAAGGCAGCATGAGAGATAAAAACAAAGACGTTAAATGAATTTGAAGCCTCTGACACCTACAGTTATAGCAAACGTTAAACACAGCCCAACTTGTAGATACATAAAACTTTATACTAAAGACTTTTACTTCCGTTCTTATTGCCCAATACATCATATCCACCTTTTAATAAAATAGTAAAAGGCATTCTAAAAGGAAGAAAAAACACAGCTTGAAGACAGAAAGGAACCATTAGAACGACAGATATTGACAGAGATTTTTAAGTAACTAGACAAGGAATTAAAAATAGCTATGATTAATATGTTAAGGACTGTAATCAAAAAAGTAGACAACACTCAAGAGCAGATGGATAATGTAAGCAGAGAAATGGAAACTATAACAAATAATAATAATAAAAAAACCCTACAAATCAAAAGCACTGTAACAGAAATGAAGAAAACCTTTAATAGACTCCTCAGTACACTCCACACAGCTAAGGAAAGAATCAGAGAATTTAATGGTATGCCATAGAAAGTCCCCAAACTGAATAAAACAAAATAAATTATAACAAAATATTTTAAAACTGTAGGCAAATTTTGAAAAGTATAACATACTCACGATTGAAATACCAGAATAAGAAAAAGAAGAAGAAATATTTGAAGAAGCAATAACAAAAAATTTTCTAAAATTAATGACAGACACAGAACCACAGCCCCAGGAAGCTCAGAAAACACCAAGATAAATACCCAAAAATCTACACTGAAGTATATCATATTTAAACTACAGAAAACCAATGACAAAGTCTTGAAAGAAAATGGGAGGGGAGCCTTCTATAGAGAGAAATAAGGATAAGAACTACAGAAAACTTCTCATCAGAAACCATGCAAGCAAGCAGAGAGTGGGTGAAATATTTTAAAGTACTGAAAAAAAATATATAGAATTCTATATCCAGAAAAGTTATCTTTCAAAAATGAATGAAAAATAAAGATTTTTCCAGTAAAACGAAAACTGAGGGAATACATTGCCAGCACATCAGTCCAGAAAAAATGTTTAAAGATTTCTTCAAGGAGGAGGAAAATTATATAGGTCTACATAAAGAAAAGAAGAGCATCAGAGAAGGAATAAAAAGAAGGTAAAATAAAATATTTTGTTCTTATTTTCAAAATATTTAAAAGAAAACTGTTTAAAGTAATAATAATAACAATGTATTGAGTGATGATAGCATATGGATACATGAAATGAAGGACAGCATTATCATGAGGGATGAGAGAGAACAATGGGAATACTCTTGTTATAAAGTAGCCGCATTACATGTCAAATGATATAGTGTTATTTGAAGGTGAACTTAGATTAGTTGTAAACAAATGTATACTGCAAACTTTAGGGCAATCACCAAAACTTTTTTTTTAATAAAGGATAATTTGTATGCTAAGAGAGGAGAGAAAATGGAATATAAAATGCTCAGTTAAATCCAGAAAAGGCAGAAGAAGGAAATAAAAAAAAGAAAAAAGGAACAAGTGCAATGAATAGAGGACAGTTACAAATATGGTAGATATTAAACTAACTATATCAATAATCAGTAAATACAAAAGGTCTAAATACACCAATTAAAAAACAAAGATTGTCAGAGTGAATCAAAAACAAGACCCAAATATATGTTGTCTATCAGGTAGGTTAAAAGTAAAGGTATAGAAAAAGATATACCATGCTAACATTAATCAAAAGAAAACTGGAGTAACTACATTAATTTCATACAAAACTGACTTCAGAACAAGAAAAGTTATCAGAGATAAAGAAGGGCATTACAAAATGATAAAGGGGTAAATTCTCCAAGAAGACATAACAATCCTAAGGGTGTATGCACCTAACAACACAGCATCAAAAATAAATAAATAAATAAAGCGAAAACTAATAGAACTTCAAGGAGAAATAGACAAACCATTATCATAGTTGACAACTTCAACACCACTTTCAGTAATTGATAGACAAAGCAAACAGAAAACCAATAAGGATATAGTTGATCTGAATAGCACTATCAATCAACTTGACATTTATAGAATACTCCATCTAATAACAGCAGAATACACATTCCTCATAAGCTCACATGGCACTTTCACTAATATTGACCATATGTTGAGTCATAAATTATACTTTAATAAATTTAAAAGATTAGAAATCATACAAAGTATGTTTACAGGCCACAATAGAATTAATAACAGAAGGATAACTAGAAATAACAGAAGGATAGTTGGAAAATCCTAAAATAGTTACAAATTTAAAAACAAAGTTCTAAATAATACATGGGGCAAAGAAGTGTCAAGAAAAGTATGTATCTAAAAATACACACTGCTCATTGACACGCTCATCAGGTTAATCTCCCAGAATATTGCTGGTGCTCTTCCAGAAACAAGGGTTCTTCTTCAGTGAAGCTATTACCTAATCCCAATGTAAGCATCTGACTCAATCACAGAAATGATGAGCTCCACACCAAGGTGGCTAGGGCATTCAGATAGGCTTCATTAAGTTTCTGTGGCAGCCCACACTGTGATCGAAAGCTTCAGAGAATAAGCTCTTGGAGAATGAAGGAACTCATCTATAGAGATTATTCCATATAGATTGTTCAAATGCTGTGGGCTTTTTTTTTTTTATTATAGTACCCTGAAAGTGAAACTTTTCAGATCATAGATTAATAACATTCTAAAAATGACATTGCATTCCCAAACAAGATCTGAATCTCTGGTCCACTGGTTCTCATTTAGATATTTTGAGTTTAATTGGGTTTAACGGGAAGTGCTGGCATAAAGTGTAAGGATGCATCAGAGTTTAGCTTTGGCCTCAATATTGTGCTCTACTCTGCTTTTCCACTTAAATATATGAAAACAATGCTGGTAACAGAATGACATGCCTTTTAGATTTATTTTAATATTCGAATATCTTTTCCAAATAGAGGCAAGCATTTTAGATGTATCTTGCAGTGAAAAGTCTCTAAATTTTGAAATTCTATAAGATAGCTAAAGTATAAATGTATATTTATTATTGAGAGTAAAGTGTTGTACTAATTAACAGCGATTGTGAGTGATTAAATTTATGTATAAAAGTCATTAGTATTTTCAATATTTTAACAGGGAACACAATTGATAATTATTATAAATATTTACAAGAGGGTACTAGCTAAATAACTTTAATATGACCAACCGTCTCACACTTTCTGAGCAAATCAATGTTTATATAAATTTGAAAAATAATTGTATTAGTCTACTCAAGCTGCCATAACAGAATACCACAGTCTGGGATGCTTTCACAGCAGAATGTATTTTTTACCTCATATTTCTAGGGGCTGGAAGTCCAAGATTAAGGTGCCAAGTTTCTAGTGAGGGTTCTCTTCCTAGCTTGTAGATGGACAACTTCTTGCTGTGTCCTCATATGGCCTTTCCCCTATGCATGTGCTCCTGATGTCTCTTCCTTTTCGTATAAGGATACCAGACCTATTGAATTAGGGTCCTACTATTATGACCTCATTTAACTTTAATTACATTAACCTTGAATGCCTCATTTTATTGTGCTTCACTTTATTGTGCCTCTCAGATATTTTGTTTTTTACAATTTTAAGGTTAGGATCTCCACCAGCAAAAAGACTACGATTTGCTAAAGCCTCACATGATGGTTAGCATACTTTTTTTAGCAACAAAGTATTTTTTAATTAAGGCATGTATATTTTTTAGACATAATACTATTGCACACATAATAGACTATACTATAGTACAGTATAAACATAACTTTTATATGCACCGGGAAACCAAATATTCTTGTGACTCACTTTATTGCAATATTCACTTCATTGCAATGGTCCACTTTCTTAAAGGCCCCATCTCCGAATACAGTCACGTTGGGAGTTAGAGTTTCAACTTATGAATTTGGCGGACACAATTCAGTCCATAATAATACAGCAGATTGTCAAATAACGTTTCATTCAACATCATTTCATTAGAATGTTGATAAGAAAAAAAGTCGATTCCTGGCCAGGGCCACTGTCTGTGTGGACTTTGCATGTTCTCCAGGAACTCCAGTTTTTGCCCACATTTCAGTAATGTGCACGTTAGGTGAATTGGCATGTCTAATGGAGCCAGTCTATGAGAGGGTGTGTGTGTGTGAGTGGCCCTGCAATGGAAGAATGTTCTGTTCAGGGTGGGTTTCTGCCATTCTCAATGAGCTGCCTGGAGAGGCTTCAGCCACCCAAGGCCTGGAACTGGAATCATCAGGCTGGAAAATCATTATCTGACCTGTTTTTATTATTCTATCTTATATGTATGTATAGCTAACATTCATTTCAATGTTTAATATTAGTAGTAGTTTAGATATTTATTTAGCAGTTTAGTGTTAATTTTGTGACCAGAAATATGCCATAGGACCTTAATTTAACACTCATTTATATCAATTAGCCATGGTAAAAATGGTTTCACTAGACATCATTTTGCTTGAAGTCGCAGTTTGCAAGAACCTATTGATGATGTTGATGACTTACTGCAATGACAGTGTAAGGTAAAACAGTAATAATATGTGTTTGGTATACTAGCATTTATAGCATTAAATAAAATTACCTACATGAATTGTATTAATTTTTAGTTACTTATGGCTATATAAGCTATAAGAAAAAGTATTATGTGGGACTTCATATCTTAGGACAAATTAAAAGCAGAACTTCAACTTTGCCACCTCAAGATTCCACGAGGAAGGAAAATAGCCAAAAGCACTGTGATAAAACATTTTCAATCCAAATATAACAAAAAGAGAGTGAAGAAATACTTTGAAGACTGTGTAAAAGCAAATATTTTGTTCCTACTTCTAAAAATTGAAAACAACAAAATTCCAAGTGCTTTGGGAATAGAATTCTTCATAATTTCGAGTTAACAGGAGCTTAAGTTTTAAACAAAAATATGTCAAAATAATTGTTTTAAATTGCAATAATTCTCAATAGTTGTGGATGAAGCACTGAATCCTATGTGCAAAGTTTCTTCTAAAAGTATGCTGTAAAAATCGTTTACCAAATTATAAAATGCTATACTCAAAAGGGATAAAAATATTTAGTGTACTGCTTTGGTTTCATCAGGCATTTGAACATATACAATCACGAGGCCTTTTTTTACCTTTAATGGCAATGGTTGATGGCTTACTAAGAGATGTTTCAGTTTCTGCAGTTAATATATCAATCTGCTGAAGAATTATTCACAGAATGGAAAGTCAGTACAGGAAAGACAATTGACAATGCAACATATATGGTAAAGGCCAGGAGTGAATGAAAGGCTTACAGCCATGCTAAGTTTTGTGCACATCCTCTAGTTGTGTGTTTAAAAGTAATAAAATATTTGAGTAATAAAATGAAAGTAATAAAATGAAAGTAGTGGATAATGTAAAAGAATTACTGGTCAGAAGTAGACAAAATGTAGGCGGTCATGTTCATTGTCTTCTTCAATCATAGGCAGACTACAAGACATAAGGAGATCATGGATCTGCTTTGTCTTATGCTTACACAAGACATTTACATCAGATACAAAGCATCTATGACATAGTTAAAAGGCTACTTGGACAAAAGAAAGCTTTAGCATTTCATTTTGCAATATGCAAAACCAACGTAGAAGGAATCACTAATAACAATGGTCTCATATCTAGAATTCATCTTATTAAAGTGTTCATTAAGTGATTTCTAGTATATTTACAAAGATATGCAAGCATCACTACAATCTAATTCTAGAACATGTCATCATCCCCAAAAGAAATCCACAATTATTAGCACTTGCTCCCCATTCTCCTCTCCCCCTAGTCTGTGGCAACCACTAATCTTTCTGCCTGTATGGATTTGCTTTTTCTGGACATTTTATGTAAATCGCATCATAAAATATGTAGCCTTTTGTGTCTGAATTCTTTCACTTAGCAAATGTTTTTAAGGTTTATGCATATTGTAGCATGTACCAATATTTCATTATTTTTATTGTTGATTAATATTTCATTGTAGGGATAAACTACATTTTGTTTATCTGTTTATCAGCTCATGTGCAATTGGGTTTCCACTTGGGGCTATTATGAACAGTGCTGTAGTGAACATTTGTGTATATGTTTTTGTATATACCTAGGAATGAAACTTCTGAGTCATGGGATAATTCTATGTTTAATGTTTGGAAGAACTGCCAAACTGTTGTCCAAGGCAGCTGCACCATTTAATATTCACATCTGCAATGTAATAGAATTCTAATTTCTCCGCATCCTTATCAATATTTATTATTGTCTGTGTTTTTTCTTATAGGCATCCTAGTGGGTGTGGAGTAATATCTCTTTGTGGTTTTGCATATCCTTAATGATGAATGATGTTAAACATACATATTTTCATGTTCTTATTGGCCATTAGTACATCTTTGGAGAAATGTCTATTCAAAAATGTGCCCATTTTGAAATTGAGTTATTTGTCTTTTTAGTGCTGAGTTGTAAAAATTCTTTGTGTGTTATAGATGCTAGTCTCTTATCAGTTATGATTTGCAAATATTTTTCCTATTCTATAGGTTGTCTTTTTGCTTTCTTGATAGGCTTAAAGCAATTATTTTTCACTTTTATGAAGTTCAAGTAATCAATTTTTTATTGCTTGGGATTTTGTGTCATATCTAAGACTATTGACTAATACATGTCATGATGACTTATGACTATAATTTTTTTCTAGGAGTTTTATCATTTTAGCACTTATATTTAGGTATTTAATTCATTTTGAATTAATTCTTGTATAAGCTGTGAAGTTTGGGTTCAAAATCATTCTTCTTCATGTAGATATTCAGTTGTCCCAGTATCTTTTGTTACAAAAGCTGTTCTTTCTCTATTGAAATTTCTTGGCACTCTTTTCAGATAAACTCACCATAATGTGTGGGTTTATTTCTGGACTCTGTTATATTGCATTGATCTATATGTCTACCATTATGTCAGTACCACACATTATTGATTACTGTAGCTTTGTAGTAAGTTCTGAAACTGGGAAATGTGAATTCTCCATCTTTGTTTTTTTTAAGGTTGTTTTGGCTATTTTTGTTCCTTTCATTTCCATGTAGATTTTTTAAAAATAGACTCAATTTTTTAGTGCAGTTTTAGGTTCACAGTAAAAATGAGCAGAAGGTACAGAGAGTTCCCATAAGCCCCCTGCAACCCCCAACACACACACACACACACACTGCCTCCCTTATTATCAAAATCCTGCACCAGAGTAGTACATTTCTTACAATTGACAAACTTACATTGACACATCATTATCACCCAAGTCCACAATCTACATTAGTATTCACTCTTGGTGTGGTAATTTCTATGAGTTTTGATAAATGTATAATGACATGTCTCCACCATTATAGTCTCATACAGATCAGTTTCATGGCCCTAAAAATCCTCTGTGCTTTGTCTATTTATCCCTCCCTCCTTCTGACCCCTGTAAACCACTGATGTTTTTGCTGTATATATAGTTTTGTCTTTTCCAGAGTCTAATATAGTTGAAATTATACAGTATGTAATCTTCTCAGATTGGCTTCTTCTACTTGGTAACATGCATTTACGGTTCCTCTGTGTTTTCTCATGGCTTAATAGCTTGTTCTTTTTAGCACTGAATAATATTCCATTGTTTGAATGTGCCAGTTTATCCATACATCTAATGGACATCTTGGTTGCTTCCAAGTATTGGCAATTAAAAAGAAGTTGCTTTAAACACATGTGCAGTTTTTTGTATGGGCATAAGTATTCAACTTTTTGAATAGCAAAAAGTGTAATTGCTAGATCAAGTGGTAAGATATGTTTAGTTTTTTAAGAAACTACCAAACTGCCTTCCAAAGTAGTTATTACCATTTTGTATTTCCATCAGCAACAAACAACATTTCCTGTTGCTCCACATCATTTGATATTGTCAGCGTTTTGAGTTTTGGCCATTCTAATGAGTGTAGTGGTGTCTCATTGGTGTTTTAAATTGCAGTTTCCTTATGATGTATGAGGTGGGACATATTTTTCACATGCTTATTTGCCATCTGTATATCTTTAGTGAGTTGTGAGTTGCTCATTTTTAATTGAGTGTTTTGTTTCTTTTTGTTGTGTTTTAAGAGTTCATGTATATTTTGCACAATGGTCCTTTACCAGATATATCTTTCTCAAATATTTCCTCCTAGTCTGTGGCTTGTTTTCTCATTCTCTTGGCAGTATCTTTTGCAGAGC
Organism: Pteropus alecto; assembly: GCF_000325575.1. NCBI lineage: Eukaryota > Metazoa > Chordata > Mammalia > Chiroptera > Pteropodidae > Pteropus > Pteropus alecto. Next base: position 3,644,801 of record NW_006442491.1, on the reverse strand, counting down.
AGAAGTTTTTAATTTTAATAAAGTCCAGCTTATAAATTTTTTTCCATGGATTGTGCCTTTGATATTGTATCTAGAAAGGCATAGCCATATCAGGTGCACCTAGATTTTCTCCTCTGTTATCTTCCAAGAGTTTTATAATTTTTCATTTTCTATTTAAGTCTATGATCCATTTTGAGTTAATTTTTGTGAATGGTGTGAGGTCTGTGTCTAGATTTTTTTTTTTCATGTGGATCTCCAGTTATTCCAGCAACGTTCGTTATATCTTCACTCTATTTTATTGCCTTTGCTCCTTTGTCAAAGATCAGTTGATTATACATGTGAGTCTATTTCTGGAATTTCTACTTTTTTCCATTGACATTTTATCTGTTCTTTGCCAATACTACACTGTCGGTTGATAGTAAGCCTTGAAGTTAAGTAGCATCAATTTTCCAAGTTCATTTTTCTTTTTAAACATTGAATTGGCTATCTGGGTCTTTTGTCTCTCCATGCCAATTTTAGAGTTAACTTTTCAACATCCATAAAATAACTTGCTGAGGCTTTTTTTTTTAAAATTAGGATTGCACTGAATCTATACATCAGGTTGAAGAGAACTGACATTTTGACCATATTGAGCTTCCTATCCATGGAAATGGAATTTATATAGTTTATCTTTGAAACAGTTCATCAGAGTTTTGTAGTTTTCCTCATATAATTCTTATACATATTTTATTAGATTTATACCTGAGTAATTTTTGAGTGCTTTAAATGATATCATGTTTTTATTTTATTTATTTTTTTCAAATAGTATTTAACTATTTTATTCTTTTCTTTTTTATTAAAATTATTGGGGTGACATTTGTTAATAAAATCAAATAAGTTTCAAGTGTACAATTCAATAGTACATCATTTGTATATTGCATTGTGTGTTCACCACCCAAAGTTAAATCTCTTTCTGCCATCAAATATTTGATCCCTTTTACTCCATCTACCTCCCACTCCCTCTTCCCTCTCATAACCACTAATCCACTCTTCATGACCATGAGTCTCTGTTTGTCATGTTTTTTGTTGCTTTCAGTTTTATATCCCACATATGAGTGAAATCATGGTTCTCAACTTTTTCTGTCTGACTTATTTCACTTCACAGGATAATCTCAAGATCCATTTATGTTGTTGCAAATGGCAGTGTTTCACCTTTTCTTACGACTGAGTAATATTCTATTGTATATACTGTACCATATATTCTTTATCCAATTATCTATCGATGGACACTTTGGTTGTTTCCATGTCTTGGCCACTGTAAGCAATGCTGCTATGAACACTGGATGCATATATCTTTGCAGATAAATGCTTTCGAGTTTTTTAGGTAAATACCCAGAGGAGATATTGTCCGGTCATATGATAATTCTATTCTTAATTCTTTGAGTCATCTCTATACTATTTTCCATAGTGACTTTATCAATTTACATTCCCACCAGTGTATGAAGGTTCCTTTTCCTCCATGACATCTCCAGCACTTGTTATTATTTGTCTTGTTGATGATAGTCATTCTAACACATGTGGGATGGTATCTCATTGTGGTTTTGATTTGCATTTCCCTAATAGCTAGTGAAGTTGAGCATCTTTTTATATGTCTGTTGGATATTTGTATGTCTTCTTGGCAGAAGTATCTGTTTAGGTCCTCTGCCCATTTTTTAATTGGATTCTTTGTATTTCTATTGTTTGAAAATATATTTTCAAACAATGCCTCTGATAAGGGCTTAATTTTCAAAATATATTCTTTATATATTTTGAAATATATATATATTTCAATATATATTCTTTATATATTTTGAAATATATATATATTTCAATATATATTCTTTATATATTTTGAAAATTAAGCCCTTATCAGAGGCATTGTTTGAAAATATATTTTCCCAGATGGTTGCCTCTTTGTCTTCTTGATGGTTTCTCTTGCTGTGCAGAAGCTTTTTAGTTTTACATAGTTCCATTCATTTATTTTTGCTTGATATCATGTTTTTAATTTCATTTCACTTATTCATTGCCACTATGTAGGAAACCAATTAACTTTTGTATATTAACCTTGTATCCTGCAACCCCAATATTGCTTATTAGTTCCAAAAGATATTTTTATTTATTCCTTTAGATTTTCTACATCCACCATCATGTCATCTGCAAATAAAAAAGGAGACGATTTTATTTCTTCCTTTCCAATCTGTCTACTCTTCCTTTCTTGTTTTATTGCAGTGGCTAGGGCTTCTATGATGTTGAAAACGAGTGGTGAGAGAGAAAATCCTTGTCTTTTTCCTGATTATTGTGGGAAAGCTTCTAGTTTTTTATTGTTAAATATGATGTTAGTTGTAGTGTTTTTGTGACTTTTAAAAATCAAGTTGAAGAAGTTCCATCTATTCCTAGTTTGCTGAAAGATTTTATCATGACCGAGTGTTGGATTTTGTCCAATGTTTCCTCTGCATCTATTGATATGATCATGTGACTTTTCTTATTTAGTTTGTTGATATGAAGGATTACATTAATTGATTTTTAAATGATTAACCCACCTTGCATATCTGGAATAAATCTCATTTGGTCAATGTGTGTAATTCTTTTTATATATTCTTGGATTTAATATGCTACTGCTTTGGGGGCTTTAGAAAAAATTAATTAAATTTATTGAGGTGACATTGGGTAATAAAATTATGTAGGTTTCAAGTGTACATTTTGATAATATATCATCTGTATATAGCATTATACATGTTCACAACACGAAGTCAAATCTTCTGCTAATGCTTTTTGAGGATTTTTGCAAGAATATTCATGAGAGATATTAGCTGGTAGTTTTCTTTTCTTATAATGTCTTCATCTGGTTTTGGTATCCATAGTAATTCTGGCCTCATAGAATGAGTTAGAACTTACTCTCTCTGTTTCTATTTTTCAGAAGAGATTTTAGTAAAATAATATAATTTCTTCCTTAAATATTTGATAGAATTCACAAGTGAACCCATTCAAGCCTGGTGATTTCTGTTTTGGAAAGTTATTAATTATTGATTCAATTTCTTTAGTAGATATAGGCCTGCTCAACTTATTTATTTCTTCTTGTATGAGTTTTGGCACATGTCAAGATATTGTTCCACTTTATCTAGGTTATTAAAGTTGTGGGCATAGAGTTGTTCATAATGGTCTGTTATTATCTTTTTAATATACATTGAATCAGTAGTGATTGATGACCCTTCATTTCCGATATTAGTAATTTGTCTTCTCTCTTTTTTTCTTAATCAACTTGACCTGAGGTTTATTGATTTTATTGATCTTTTTAAGGAATTATTTCATCATTTAGTTGATTTTCTCGATTATGTTTATGTTTTCAATTTCATTGATATCTGCTCTCATGATTTTTTTTCTTTTGCTTACTTTGGATAATTCCTCTTTGTTTTTTTCAGTTTCCTAAATTGGAAGCCAAGATTATCGATTTTAGATCTTTTTTCTTTTCTAATATATGTATTAAATGCCCTAAATTTCCCTCTAAGCACAGCTTTCACTGTGTCTTCAAAACTTTGATAAGTTATGTTTTCATTTTTATTTAGCTCAAAATAGTTTTTTCCCCCTCAAGATTGCTTCTTTGACTCATGTTATTTGGAAGTATGTTGTTTAATCTCCAAATATTTGGTGGATTCTTCAGTTATCTTTCTGTTATTTATTTCTAGTTTAATTCAGTTGTGGTCTGAAAGCACATTTTGCATGATTTCTATTCTTTTGAATTTGTTAAGGTGTGTATTGTGGCCTAGAATGTGGTCCATCTTGGTGAATGTTCCATGTGATCTTGAGAGAATGTGTATTCTGCTATTGTTGGATGAAATAATCTATAGATGTCAAATATATCCAGTTGATTGATGATGATATTGAATTCAACTATGTCCTTACTGATTTTCAGCCTGCTAAATCTCTCCATTTCTGAGACAAGGGTGTTGAAGTCTCCAACTATAATAATGAATTTATTTCTTCCTCTTTGCAATTCCATCAGTTCTTTTTTCTCACATATTTTGACACTGTGATTAGGCACATACACATTAAAGGTTGTTACATCTTCTTGCAAAATTGACCCCTTTATTATTTCATAATGTCCCTCTTTATCCCTGATAACTTTCCTTGCTCTGAAGTCTGATCTGTCTGAAATTAATATAAATACTCCCACTTTCTTTTTATTAGTATTAGCATGTGATATCTTTCTCATCTTTATTTTTAGTCTCTGCGTATCTTTATATTTTATGTGCACTTTTTATAAACAACATATAGTTGAGTCTTGCTTTTTGATCCACTCTGACAACCTCTGTGTTTTAATTGGTATATTTAGACCATTGATATTGAAGGTGAGTATTGATATAGTTGGATTAATATCTACCATATTTGTTATGGTTTTTTTATTCATTGCCCCTTTTTTGTTTTTATTTTTGGTTTCCACTCTGTTTCTGACATTTGTGATTTTTAGTTAGCATTTCATATAATTCCATTTTCTCTTCTTTCTTAGCATATCAGTTATACTTCTTTTTGTCGTTGCTCTAGAGTTTATATTTACAACTAATACAAAATTCACTTTCAAATAATGCTACACTGCTTCACAGTTAGTGAAAATACTGTATAACAAAATAATCCAAATTGCTCCCTTGCAACCTTTGTATCCTTGGTCATTGCTGTCATTCTTTCTCTAATGCATATGTATACTTAAATATGTGTATGCATACATAAATACATTGTTGCTATTATTATTTTACAAACTATTATCTGTTAGATCAATTAAGGATAAGAAAAGAAGTTTTTATCTTACCTTCACTTAATTCCTTCTCTGATGGTTTTCCTTTCTTTATGGAGATCCAAGTTTTGAACCTATGTCATTTTCTGTCTGTCTGAAAACTCCTTTTAGTATTTCTTGCAGGGCAGGTCTACTTAAAACAAATTCCCTCAATTTTTATTTGTCTGAGAAAGACTTTCTTCTACACTGTTGAAAGATAATACTGTAGTGTACAGTATTCTAGGTTGGCATTTTTTCCTCTCAACACTTTAAATATATCACACCACTCTTCTTGCTTGAATGGTTTCTGAAGAGAAGTTGGATGTAATCCTTATCTAGAGGATGGTGTATTTCCTCTGGCTCCTTTCAATATTTTTTTCTTTACTTTTGATTTTTCTGAAATTTGAATATGATATGCCTTAGATGTAGTTTTTTTCTGAATTTATCCTTCTTGGTGTTCTCTAAGCTTCTTGGATCTGTTGTTTGATGTCTAACATTAATTTGGAGGAAATAATGTCATTATTGCTTCAAATATTTTTGTTTCTTTCTCTCTTTATCCTCCTTCTAATATTTTCATTATACATATGTATACCTTTTGAAGTACTCCCACCATTCTTGGATATTTGGTTCTGTATTTTTCAGTCTTTTTTACTCTCTACCTTTCCATTTTGAAGTTTCTATCAATATATCCTGAAGTTCAGAGATTTTTTTCCTCAGCTATGTCCAGTGTACTAATGAGCTCATCAAAGACATTTTTTCATTTCTATTATAGTGTTTTAAATTTATTGCATTTCTTTTTTATTTTTTTAAGAATATCCATTTCTCTAATTCATTTTCTATCTGTTCTTGCATGGTATCTACTTCACACATTAGAACTCTCACTATAGTAAACATCATTGTTTTAACTTCCTGGTCTGATTATTCCAACTTTCCTGTCAAATCTGAGTTTGATTCTGATGCATCCTCTCACTTCAAACTGGCTTTTGCCTTTAATTATGTCTTATAATATTATTCTCTTGATAGTCTGGCGTGATGTACAGGATAAATGGAACTGCAGTAATTAGGCCTTTAGTAATGTGGCGGTGAGGTGTCTTGAGAGGGGCACATTCTATAGTCCTATGATTAGGCTTCAGTCTTTTAGTGAGCCTGTGCCTCTGAGCTGTGAACTTCACAAGTGCCTCTCAGTTCTCTCCTCCCAACCCCTAATGTGGGACAAGATGACCAGAGGTTGGATATTTCCCTTACTCCAGGTTGTTTAGGCTCTTAAATTACCAGTAGTTTAGGCTCTGGTTCTCTGTCATATCTCTTTTTTCTTTTTTTAATTATTTTTTTTGGGGTAACATTGGTTAATACAATCATATAATTTTCAGGTGTACATTATCATTTGACATCTGTATATTCTATTGTGTATTCACCACTCAAAGTTTAGTTTCCTTCAGCTACCGTATATATACCTACTTCACCCTCCCCATTCCCTTATATTTGACCCCCTTTACCCCATCTACCTCCCCCCTCCTCCCCAAACCCATTAGTAACCACTACTCTATAGTCCTCTGGTAATCACTAGTCTATAGTCCATGTCCATGTGTTTCTATTTGTTTGTCCTGCTCATTTGTTGCATTTAGGTTTATATCTCAATATAAGTGATCTTATGTGATTTTCAACTTTTTCTGTCTGGTTTATTTCACTTAGCATGATTATCTTGAGGTCCATCCATATTGTCGCAAATGGCAGTATTTCATCTCTCTCTTCATATGGCTGAGTAATATAACATTGTATATATGTACCACAGCTTCTTTAGCCAATCATCTATCGTGTCATATTTCAAAATGTTTCCTTTTCCCATCCCCTGCTGGAAGCATGAGGAGATTTTTCTTCAACAGTACTGTGAAAGTCTGTTTGAGCCCTGGATGGTAAAAATCACGTAAGCATGGGCTCCTTCCTATGACTGGCTCCCCCACAAAGTTTTTAGCTCTCAGACTTATTCCCCCTCCAGTAATTCACCAAGAGCAGTTTACATTTTCCTACATTCCCTGAGAAGTTTGTGCTCAGGGGTTTCTGCTCTGATAAGCTGAGATGTTCTCTATTTGCCCATCTGTCTCTACTTTTTTGAGGGCAACAATTTTCCCTGTTACCTCACTTCTTTTATGGATCTAAAAAGAGTTGTTGAATTTTCCATTTTTTCACCTTTTTACTTATGTTAAAAGACATTAGTAAAATTTTAGGATAGGATAATGACTTCCAATTTCTTTATATGCTGGACCAGAAAGTGGAAGTCCACAGCCATATGAATTTAAGGATCAACTTACTAATTTCTGCAAAAGAAAGCTTGTATTTTGACAGGTAACGTACATTAAACCTATAGATCAATTTAAAGAATATTGCCATCTTAACAATATTAAGTATTCCAATATATGAAAAAAGAAATTCCATTTCTTTTGGTCTCTTTAGTTTCTTTCAATGAAGCTTTGTAAGTTTCAGTGGACTCGTTTTGTTAAATTTATTCCTAAGTATTTTATTATTATTGATACCATTGTAAATGGAATTACTTTTTAAAATTTTATTTTCAAATCATTTATTACTGTGGAGTATTTTATTATTATTGATACCATTGTAAATGGAATTACTTTTTAAAATTTTATTTTCAAATCATTTATTACTGTGGTATAGAAATTTAATTGATTTTTGTATGTTGATTGTGTCTCTTTGCTAAACTCATTTATTAGTTCTAGTAATAAAATGGAAATAGGTTTATTTTGTCCTTTTCAATCAGGTCCGTTGTGTTTCTTTTATTCTTGCCTAATTGCTCTGGCTAGAACGTCTAGTACAATGTTAAAAGTTTTGGAAGCAGACATCCTTTTTTTTTTTTTTGGTTTATCTTTCATTATTATGATGCTAGCTATGGGTTCTTCATAGATGCCATTTGTTGTTTTGAGGAAGTTCTCTTCTATTTGTAGTTTGTCGAGTACTTTTATCATGAAAGAATGTTGATTCTGTCAAATTATTTTTACATCAATAATGATCATCATGTGGTTTTTGTCCTTTCTTCTACTGAAATTTTGTACTATTTGTTGATTTTTGTATGTTGAACAAGTGTATTCCTGGGATAGAATAATTCCCACTTACTTATGGTGTATAATTCTTTTTGTATATTGCTAGATTCTATTTGTTAGCATTTTGTTGAGTATTTTAAATCTACATTATAAGTTTCTCTTCTGTGATGTCATTGTTTGGTTTTAATATGAGAAAAACACTGGATTCCAAGAATGAGTTTAAAGTGTTCCCTCTTCTATTTTTGTATAAGTTTGTGAAAAATTTATTTTAATTCTTCCTTAAACATTTGATAAAACTCATTAGTAAAGCCAGCTGGTCCTAAGCTTTTCTTTATAAAGGTTTTTTGATTACTAATTTAATACCCTGTTATAAGTCTATTCAAATATTTTAATTTCTCCCTTAGTCAGTTGTCATAGTTTATGTCTTTCTTCTATCTAGGTTATCTACTTTCTTGGCATATGATTTTTCATAGTATTCCTTTACAATTTTATTTCTGTGGAGCTGTTAGTAATGCCATTTCTTTCATTTCTGATTTTAGTAATTTGAGTCTTCTCTTTTCGTCTGGGTCAGTTCAGCTAAAGGTTTGTCAATTTTGTTGATTTCTTCAAAGGATGAAATTTTGGTTTTATCAATTTTTCTTTATTTATTTTATTTCACTTATTTCCACTTTAATCTTTATTACTTCCTTCCTTGTACTAGCTTTAGGTTTAGTTTCTTGTTTTTTAATATATTTTCTTAAAGTGAGATATTATTTATTTTATTTATTTTTTTTAAAATAAGCATTTACATGTGTGAATTTCCCTCCGAGCAATGCATTAGTCATATTTCATAAGTTTTGGTATGGGGTGTGTGTGTGTGTGTGTGTGTGTGTGTGAGAGAGAGAGAGAGAGAGAGAGAGAGAGAGAGAGAGAGAGAGAGAGAGAGAGATTGTGTGTGTGTTTTGCTTCAAAATATTTTAATTTTTTTGTGATTTCTTCTTTTAAACCATTTTTTACTTAGCAATGTCTCATTTAATTTTTACGTATTTGTAAAATTTCCAATTTTCCTTCTACTATTGATTTCTAGCCTCATTCCATTCTGGTTGGAGAACATACTTTGCATAATTTCAATTCTTTTCAACTTTTTTAGACTTGCTTTTGTCCTAATATATGATCTATCTTAGAGAATGTTTCATGTGCACCTGCCATTTTTGGGTAAAATGTTCTGTAGATGTCTGTTAGGTATAGAAGGTTTATAGCGTTGCTCAAATCTTTTATTTATTTGTTGATCTTCATTCTAGTTATTCTGTACATTATTAAAAGTGGGTTATAGGTGTCTCCAACTGTTATTTTTAATTTATTTCTCCATTCCATTATGTCAGTTTTGCTTCAAGTTTTTTGGGTTCTGCATATATGTTTACAATCATTATGTCTTCCTGATGGATTAATATAAAATATCTTTTGTCTCTGGTAACAATTTTTGTCCAAAAGTCTATTTCACTTGATATTACTATAGCCACTCAGCTCCCTTTTGGTTACTGTTTGCATATATTTTTTCTCATCCTTTTAATATCAACTTATTTGTTCTTTGAATCTAAAATATGTTCCTTGCAGACAGCATATATTTGAGTCATGCTTTATTTTCATCCATTCTGTACTTTGTACCTTTGAATTGTAATATTTAATACATTTTTATTTGATGTAATTATCAATAAGGTAGAAATTTCATTTGCCATTTTGATATTTGTTTTTTATATGCTTTATAATGTTTTGTTTCTCTTTTTTATTGTTGGTGTTCTGTGTTAAATACATATTTTCTAGAGTATTATTTTAATTTTCTTCTCATTTATTTTACTTCTTTAGTTGTTTTATTAGTGATTGTTTTAAAAATTATAATTAACATCTTTAAAATGTGTCAGTTTAATACCATCTTAAATTCAATTTTATATAAAAATTTTGCTTTTCCCTTCTTTATTGCTGTTGTCAAATTACATCTTTATACATTGTATGACCTTTAATGCAGATTTATGATTATAGCTTTATGTAGTTGTCTTTTAAACTGGATAGCATTTTTAAAAACTACAAGAATAGATTTACAGTGTCTTTTATATACACCTATGTAGTTATGTTCACCTGTGCTCTTTATTTCTTCATGTAAATTTGAATTACTCTCTAATATCCTTCTATTTCAGTCTGAAAGACTCCCTTCAGTATTTCTTGTAGAGCAAGTATGCTAGTGAATAATTCTTTGGGTTTTTTTTATAAATATGAAAATGTCTAATTTTTTTTCTTTATGTTTGAAGGATAGTTTTACTGGTATAGAATTCTTGGTTCACAATACTTTTCATACTTTGAG
>NW_006442491.1:3625942-3634626 GCF_000325575.1 Pteropus alecto | reverse complement strand
TGCTGACTTCTATGGTTTATAATGAAAAATCAGCTGTTAATCTCATTGAGGATTGTATGTAATGAATCATTTCTCTTACTGCTTTCAATATTCTTTTGTCTTTCAACACTTTGATTATAATATGTCTAGATGTGGATCTCTTTGTGTTCATACTACTTGGATTTTGTTGAACTTCTTGGATATGTAGATTAATATTTTCATCAAATTTAGAAAAAATTCAGCTACTATATATTTTATCCCCTTTACGCCACTTCACCCTCCCCCTACGCTCCTATATTTGACTCCCTTTACCCCGTCTACCTCTCCCCTCTTCCCCCACCCCCTACCCTTTGGTAACCACTGGCCCATTGTCCATGTCCATGAGTTTCTGTTTCTTTGTCCCGTTCATTTGTTGCTTTTAGGTTTATATCTCAATATAAGTGATATCATGTGATTTTCAACTTTTTCTGTCTGGCTTATTTCGCTTAGCATGATTATCTCGAGGTCCATCTATGTTGTCACAAATGGCAGTATATCATTTCTTCTTATGGCTGAGTAATATTTCATTGTATATATGTACCACAGCTTCTTTAGCCAATCATCTATCATAGTAATTACACAATAGAATATATAGATGTCAAATTATAATGTATACCTGAAAATTATATGATTGTATTAACCAATGTTACCCCAATAAACTTAATTTAAAAAAATTAGAAAAAATTCAGCCTCTATGTCTTCAAATATCCTATTTTTTTCACTATTTTCCATCTGGAATTCCCATTATGCATATGTTGGTATACTTTGTGATGTCCAATAGGTCTACAAGGCTCTTCTTGTTCATTTTTCTTCATTTTCTTTTCTTTCTCTTTCTCAGACTAGATAACCTAAATTTTCAAGTTTGCCAATTCTTTCTTCTGCTTGCTCAGATCTTATGTTGAGACTCTCTAGTGAATTTCTCATTTTAGTTATTGTACTTAACATTCTTGCAGTTTTCTTTAGATTTTTAGAATGTCTTTTTAGTTCTTTGGAAACACTTGAAATAGTTGATATAAAGTCTTTGCCCAGTATTTCTAATGTCTGGGCTTCCTCAGGGACTGTTTCCATGAACTTCTTTTTTCTCTTATTATAGGCTATACTTTCTTGTTTCTTTGCATTTTTTTTTTTTTGCCAAAAACCAGATATCTCAAGTAAAATAATGTGACTAATCTGAAAACAAAACTATTCTCTCTCCTTAGGGTTTGTTGTTATTGCTTTTTTTCCCCCTGCCAGTGATTTTTCTAAACTAATTCTGCAAAATCTGCATTCTTTGTCATGTGCGGCCACTGAAATCTCTGCTTGGTTAGCATACTGGTCAACTGTAGTTTGATAGGAATTCAATGCCGGGAACCAACAAGTCTCCTTTGCCAAGGGGCTCAGTGTGTTTATGTGTTGAGACATGCCTTCAATATTCAGCCAGGCAGTTTACAATTATGTCTTAGTCTTCCTTTCTTTTCTTGTGCAGACCCTCAAGTCAATCAGAAGTGAGAAGCTAGGGCCTCTTGGGTCTTTCCTTAGTACAGGCCCAGCTATGAACATGCACGAAGTCCTCAAACATGTGTGTGGCTTTCTAGATTTCTAGATATTAGGAGTTTTCAAAGCCTCCTATGGCTTTTTAAAGCTTTTTGTTACCCTACTGTTTGTCTCATATGTTATTCAATACTTCAGGCAGCTATAATGTTAAATAATTTTCACCGACTATTTTCAATGAATTGTCATAGGCAAAATCTATTTGTAGTTAATGAACTCTAAGTCAGGCTAAATAAAGAGAGGTCTTTCACAGAATCATTAGGAATATCACAAAAAAAGAAAAAGACATTCTGCCCTTTCCCATGGCTGCTAGGCTGCTTGTTTTTACTATGATTGTAGGCTATTGGTTTTCAAGGGAACCATAGAGCTGGAAAGTGATGGTGGGACTAGAGCAAGTTAAAATGCCACAGTTTGCTGCTCTTACACAACTTTGGCCATTATTTTCTTGAGTAAATACTCCCCACATTGCTGGAAGTCTTTGGTTAATTTTCAGAGTCCGGAAAAAATTAATTCTAGCCATTTCCCTCACTGTTCTCATTGCTGTTGTGCAGGGAAAGATTTTTGAATATGTTCACTTTACCATTCTTCTGCTCATGCACCTTTAAAGAACCAGGGAAACATAGTCCATGTGAGATTTTGTAGTGCAATAAAATTCTTAATTAATTACCTCACATGTGATAATTACTATAATGAGGAACTCACAAAGATCAAAAACCAAAATCTTAATGCCTGTGATCACCATGGGTGTGGATGGCAATTCCTCCTACCAGAAAATTGAAATCCCCTGATAACCGTATATCACTATGAGTAATGATGTGATGGCTTGCATCTCAGAGAGAGTAAAGAAACTACGGTTTTTATAAATGAAGAAATGAAGGCACTTCATTAAAAGTTGTGACATTCTCTTAGTCCTGCATATCAGTGGAAAAGCAAAAAATAGCTCATGGTTCATTTGAGCCCTGGGATTGGCAGAATAATTGCTCATGGAATTATGGAATTAGAGATTAGTGACTAGGAAGGAATAAAAATGATGTTTTGTGTGGAGCAAGGGCCTCTTGTTGCGCTTTAATGCCTCTGAGGTTTCTCTTAAATACAAAGAAAGGAGGATGCATGTTTTAAGAAGAAGATAAAACAAAACAAATTATGACATTTTGAAGTTAGTAGTCACAAATAGCATAATACCCAATAGGTCTGACCAAAGATATCTACATGAAAACCACTTCAAGGAATCAAGAACAAAAATGGAGTCTATCAAAAGAATTTTTTAATATTAATAAAATATAAATGACTTAAAAATAAAAAATGCAATCTAGATTCAGGGAAAAATGGCATAGATGATACAGGCTTTGTTCATCCCCTCTTGTAATCAAATAGCATAATACCCAATAGGTCTGACCAAAGATATCTACATGAAAACCACTTCAAGGAATCAAGAACAAAAATGGAGTCTATCAAAAGAATTTTTTAATATTAATAAAATATAAATGACTTAAAAATAAAAAATGCAATCTAGATTCAGGGAAAAATGGCATAGATGATAGAGGCTTTGTTCATTCCCTCTTGTAACGAAATCAAAGTTGTAACGGAAATATGGAGCAAACAGCAAGTAGAGTTGCCTGGGGTCGGAGGAACAGAAACACTAAAACTAGGGAGAGAAATAAGAAATCACCCTCCAATGGTAGAAGGTAGGAGCAGGGCAAGAGGGAAGAAGGGGCTGCTGAGTCCCGGGTGTCTGAGTAGAACAGAGGCTACGGCAGCTGCAGACGCCTCTTAAAAGGGCCATATCCACAAATGGACTTTCACAGTGATGGACTTGCTCGCTCTGAACACCAGCACTGGGTCAGCTGCACAGGGGGCACCAGGGACTAACAGGAGGACATAGTTGTTGGAGCGAGGGCTGGAGGTGAGGCTCTCTCCCTGGAAGAAGTCCCAGCGGTATCCATTGTTCCTCTGTTGAGTGCTACCCCCTCCAACTTTCCAGTGTGCGAATGCAGTGCCTCCATAGCTGACATGTCTTCAAACTGGATAACAGAGATTGCTCCACCCAGAGGATTCCTTGAAACTCTGCCTCTCCCAACTCACTGCCCTACCCAAGCCTCATCCAGTTGTGTCCTTGGTGAGTCTGGTGCTCCTTGCTGAACCAACTCCAAGACTTACACTGGTGGCAGCCTGGCCTCGGTTTCTAGCATGGCCTCTTGAGGCAACTGTAAACATGGCATCTGTGGATTGCTTGCTGAATCTTAACAGGTGGCCTTGGAGGGGCACAGGCTGGGATTAAACTTGGTCTGCAGCTGACCCTCTCTCAGGACTGTGCCACTGGACACCTACTGCACAAAGCCACGCTAATAAGACCGAGAGATGTAAGAGCTTTGCTTAATACATAGAAACAGACACAGAAAGGCAGCCAATATAAGAAGACAAAAAAGCAGAAACCATATGAGAGAACGGAACAGAGATCCAGGAATAATGGAATCAAGCAATCTAACAAATGCAGAATTCAAAACAGTGGTTATAAAGATGCTTAATGAACTTCAGAGAAATAGATGAATTCAGTAAGAACTTTAACAAAAAGATATATTAACATAAAAATGGAAATGGAAATTATAAAAGGGAACAAGTCAGAAATGAAGAACACATGATCTGAGATGAAGAGTATATTAGAGGGAATCAACAGAGTGGAAAAGAAGAGGATCGAACCACTGATATAAAGGATGGGGAAGCCAAAGACTCTCAATTAGAACAAGAAAAAAAGAAGTCAAGACTATAATAATAATTTAAGGAGCCTATGGGACACAATTAAAGGTAAAAATATTCGTGTTACGGGGGTACTTGAAGGAAAACAAGACATTGAACATCTGTTTGAAGAAATAATGATGGAAAACTTCCCGAACCTGGTGAAGGAAATAGACATACAACCCCAGGAAGCTCAGAGAGTCCAAAAAAAGATGCGTTGCACCAAAGACACATCATAATTAAAATGCAAAAGTTAAATACAAAGAGAGAATCTTAAAACAGCAGGAGAAAAGCAGTTAGTCACCTACAAGGGAGCACCCATAAGACTGGCAGCTAATTTCTCAAAAGAAACTATGCAGGAAAGAAAGGCTTGGCACAAAATATTCAACATGATGAAAACCGAGGATCTACAACCAAAAATACTTTATCCAGCAAAGCTATCATTTAGAGTCAAAGGACAGAGAAAGAGCTTCTCAAACAAAAATAAGCTAAGGGAATTTATCAACACCAAGTCAGTATTACAGGAAATGTTTGACTTCTTTAAGAAGAGAAAACATATATCAAAAACAGGAATAAAGAATGGTAATAACTACATTCCTATCAACAAGTACCTCAAATAGAATAGAATTAAATGCTCCAACCACAAGATACAGTTGCTGAATAGATAAGTAAACAAGACCCCTACATATGCTGCCTACAAGAGGCTCATTTCAGATTAAAAGACACACACAGACTAAAAGAAAGGGGATGGACAAAGACATTGCTTTGATGAACCTAAAGGGTATTGCACTGAATGAAGTAAGTCAGACAGAGAAAGACAAATATCACATGATTTCACATACATGTGGAATCTAAAGAACAAATAAACACCAACAACAAAATGTAAACAAAGTCATAGATACAGAGACTATTTTGAGGACTACTAGATGGGAGGGTGTTTGGGAGGTATGGTGAAATAGGTCAAGGGGATTAAGAAGTACAAATGGCTAGTTACAAAATAGACATGGAGATATAAAGTGTAGCATAAGGAAAATAGTTAACAACGTTGTAATAAATATGTAAGGGGGAAGAGGGGTACTAGATTTAGTGGGGTGATCACTTTATGAGTTATATAGATCTGTAATCACTATGCTGTACTACTGAAACTAATATATTATTGAATGCCGACTATAATAGAAAAAAAACTCATTGAATTGTACAATGTAAATATTGTCTATTGTATTTCAATAAAGCCAGGAATTTCTTTTTTAAATCCAATCTGTTTAATTGTAAATAACTACCTCAGCTTGATTTGTATACTTTATTAACACTATATTGGGTTCATATAGACATTTATTTGATTTTTCTACACTGAATAGCACTCTTGTTCTTTTAAAGACACAACTCTACATCTTATAATTCTCAAGTCCTTGATTGGTAGATCTATATCCATGGGTAAATTGTGAAATCTTATCTATGTGGTCTTGAAGTTGGGCACTGCACTGACATAAACAATTCCTTGGGATACCAAGATAGGCTGGAAATACAACCCATAAAGGAGTCCTTCTGTTTTCCTTTTCCAACTCCTCATTTTTTATTGTTTGAACACAGCTTCCCTCCATCCTAAAATTCCCACTGTACTCACACACACTTAAGTCTCCTCTAGCGGTCATTTAATGCTTCAAGGAAATGGCAAATCCCTTTTTATAAAGTAGTTGAATACCATAGCAATCATTATTGAGGACAAAATCTACCAATGGGTGCTAAAATTAATGGGTAAAAATTTGAGGAGAAACAAGATTTGCTTAGTTTCAAAGTATCTTCTCCAAATAGCAACCCCAACTACTCAAGGTTAACAGCATCAATAGTAAGACATAGTCACATTGCAAACCCCTTGAAATGATGCACTGAGAACTCAGAATCAATTAATTGCCCTAAAAGCATAACCTCATGCAAATCATAAGAAAACATTAGACAAAACTAAACTGAAGAACATGCTACAAAATAAGCCATCTGTACTTTTCAAAAGTGTCAAAATTACAAGAGATAAAGAAAGACTGAAGAATTGTCAAATATTGAAGACTAAGGAGAAATAATAACTGAATGCAATGTGGGATCCTGGATTATATACTAGAACAGAAAAAGGACATGAGAAGAAAAAGCAATGAAATTTAAATAATGTCTGTAATTTAGTTAGTAGTATTTTACCTGTGTTAATTTCATGGATTTGATAATTGTACTATAGATGTCTAAGGTGAAACATTAGGGAAAGTTCATGAGGGGTCTGTCTACTTTTTGTACTATTTTTGCAAATTTTCTGTAAATTTGAAATTAGTTCAAAATAAAAAGTTTTAAAAAATTATTGCACAAACATTTCAAGGAATTATTTTTTTCATTCCTTTAATAACTTTTGTCATTCTAGTCGAAAACTTGATATTTTTGGATATACTATTCTAATGAGAATATGACTAATGCAGAGTATGGGTGAAAATACTTTGAAAGAAAATAAGAAGTATTATGTCAAGACAGGGTTGTATTTCAAAATTCTCATGCTGCTTTTTCAGTTTAATTTATACCCTGTTTTCTGTTTAAAATGCATTAAACAGTGGTGGTGGTGTTGAAATAACATAGTTTATAATAGGCATGGGATTTAACTTAGAAATTCTTCTTTTGAGTATTAACTGGAATGGAGGGACTTGCAATTCACAACTAAATGTTTAATGATGTAGGTGGAATTCTTATTTCTTGGGGACTTCAGAATCTATTGCTTGTAGATTACTTTAAATGCTTAAACATTGGGAATTTTGTTTTGTTGGTTTTCCATATTTAAGAGGTGTTCAAAAGCAAATGAGACATGGAAAGTTTTTTTTTTTAAATGGTATATGTAATCTTGAGTGTTATAATTTGTAGTTGGCCATAAGTACGGGTAATTATGAAGTCCTAGTCTTCTCATCAAAGAGGAACTACCCACCAAATTCATGTTTCTCAACCTTTAATGTGCATAGGAATCTTCTGTGAATTTTACAGATACAAACTCTGAGACTTTGCATTCCTAAGCAGTTCCCAGGAGATGCCATGTTCTGGCCCATTTTGAGTAACAAAGGACCTAAATGACTGGAAAGAAATACTGCAAATAGGTCCTGTCTACTTCAGGTGTCAATTTTCAGAGAAAGAGATTTAATTTTAAACAAGTGAAATAGTTAAGTACCTTAAGGCAGTAAGTATGGCTGACGATTACAATTTGAAGAAATATCTTCAATGAAACAAACACTGGAGGCAGGGAGTGCTGTGTGTGAGGCAACAGCCATTTCAGTGTCAGATATTGCCTAGCAGAAATGTGGAAAGGAAAGAGACGGAGGATTCTCTCTAAAATTAAGTGAACCAGTCACCAGTCGTGGGCAGGTAGGGTGGAAACATTTCTCCCAAGCGATAGAAATCCCCCAGGAGGATGTCTACCACTGCCACCAGGGGGCGCATCACCACAGTTTTTCAAGGTTGGTCGTTCGGACTGTCAACTTTCTACTTGGGGCGCTGGTAAATGTCAGGATACAACAACGTGGGACCACTCCACTGTTTTAGAATCTGACCTCAGCTCTCTCCGGTGACGGGAACTTGGTGATGGGTTATTGTTTACAGCTCTTAAGAAGTTTCACTTTGCAAGTGAGCTGGGCTTGAATTGAGGTGGATTCTAATCTGCAGTAAGGTTCCAGGTGTTATGGGGAAAGGGTTTGCTGTACTTATCCTCAAACAGATAACTCAAAGTTGTTAAAGTGAGAAGCGATGGACTTTGGAATCTCTTTCTTTTGAATATTTTCTCATTTTCAAAATGTTTCATTGCTGCAAACATCTTTCTGAGGAAGGGTTGTTGCCATATTTCTAGTTAACAACAAGGAACCAAGAAATGACCTGCACAGGGAAGAAATGACCTGCACAGGGAAGAAATGACCTGCACAGGGAAGAAATGACCTGCACAGGGAAGAAATGGCCTGCACCTTAGATCTGTGGCCAGATTAAAATCAGAAGTCCAGCTATCTGCTCTAGCCAGCAAAGGGGCCACCTATGTGGCCTGCCCCTTCACTGCTATGGTACTGAGGCTCCTCAGAAACAAGCCTCAAGGCACAAAGCAGCCACCTGCAAACTGTTGGGCAAAATGGCTCTCATAGGAAAGCAGTCCTGGAGTCCCAGACCTGGCATTTTGCTCAATCCCGCCAAAGTTAACCATGTCAAATCCTTTACATCAACTTCTCTTAACTACTTACACATGGACAGATTCTTTTAATTTTTCTTAATTGTTTAATTTAAAAAATGAGCATATTGGTATCAGAAAAATAATTCTTAAAAGGGCGTAAAAGAAAAAATGCAATCCTTCTTCATTCACTGATCCCCCAGCCCAAATCCTATAATCTCATCTCCAAAAATAAGCA
>NW_006442491.1:3620943-3625917 GCF_000325575.1 Pteropus alecto | reverse complement strand
ATACACATATATACACATAGAAGGAGAGAAAAAAAGATTTTGCTTAACTTGAAAAAGATGAGATTTCCAAGCCTAATATTTATATGTGAACAAAAATAAGCCTCCAGTGTCCTCCTTGGGTATCTCTGCCACACTCGGCATCCTGTCTGCCTAAATTCACACTGACGAAATAAAATTAGCAGGGTTTAAGTGTTTTCCTTCTGAATGATTTTGATAGAATGAACAAATTGCTCAAATTATGAGTATTTAATTTTTGTCCTCTGAGAATTTAAAATTTTACTCTATTATTTCCATGGCTCTGGATTATATATATAATTTTAAATAGAATTCGTGTGAAACAGGAGCTAGATACAGCCACAGGTATAGAGGGTATATGCATACTCTGTTTTTATTTCTTCCAAACACCCAAAAGTCAATTAAAAATATTGACCAAAAAGGTCTAGGTAATATATTTTTTCTTTTAAACCTGCCCTCCAGTAATCACCAAAAATATATACCAATCTACCCCTTTCTCTAGAAGAGCAGATCTCAAACATTAACATAGAAAAATCCCTGGGAGCTTGTGAAGAATACACACTTCCAGGCCTGCTGAATCCTATTTCCTCAGGATGGGCTTGGTAACTGACATTCCTAACAAGCTCCCTTGTACTTTTTGTGTTCACAACATTTGATTGAAAAGGATGCTTCATGGCTCTGCCAAGGACTGGGTGGGAATTTTTCCCGATGGTACCTATTCTACTTCTCTCTTTAGAAGAAAAAGGAGATGGAAATAATGCACAGGAAATAGGTTGTGCTGACTTTTTCCATTAAAAGCTGCCTCTAAATTTTATGCACATCTTAGAAATTCTTCCATGCTTGTCTTTAAAATCTTGACCCCCACTAAGTCTGCCAGTTGACCTCTTGTCCTGCAGTTACCCTTGGGCCTCTCTTTAAGCAGTATAACCAGTTTGAGAAGCAGCAAATGACTGTTTCAATTTCAGTTGAAGTTCCTTATAAAACTAGTTAATCCGGGAGGTCATTTGTCTCTGATCCAGAGGCAGTGGTTGGTTATTCTTGGCTTACATTAAACTTGGAAGGGAACTGAAGCATCAGGTAAAAAACAATCTACTCTTATGCAGCATGAAAAAGAACAAATTCCCAGATCTACACACCAGTATGGACAGATCCCACAGAAGCAAGGCTGAGCAAAAGCAGCCTTTGTTTACCTGAAGGTCAAGGACAGACAACAATGACTTATGGTGAAAGAGGTGAGGGGAGGGGTTATCTTTGGAGGGTTATTGCCTGGTGGGGAGTTGGCAGGAAATGTTCTAAATTGTGATCTGGAACCCATGTAGGGTGTATACACATATATAAAGTCATTGTGCTAAATGCTTAAGCTGTATGCATTTTCCTGCATGTATATTATACCTCAATAAATTAAAAAATGATAGCTGTGAATACAATGGTTAACTAGAAAAAAATACAGTTATATCTATGTAATGAGTCAAAATCATCAAACAAACTGCAGACAGTTGAGCAAAAAGAAAATTAAAAATTGGAAACTTCCACTAGCAAACTGAACATTTAAACTAACATAAGCCCCACCTTGCAAATGTGGTACTCTCAAATGCCTCACGACATGGAGTGTGGGATCAACATACTCATAGGAGTAATTATTTTGTGTCTTTAGAAATGCTGACAGCTCAGGAAAAAGCTAAAGGAGCAGCTTTACAGGTTTTTTGATAAAGACAGCAAATAGAATGGGGAGGAAAATAAGCTTTGTCAGGCCTTCCTGGGTGAAGTTGGGGTTTTGTCCAGATCTGGTTGGCTATGTATATTCAGAGTGACACATCTGGGAGTGAAGAGCAGCGGGTGAATTTGTGGTTTCCCAAGGCTAGACAGTGACCAACAATGGAAGGCCTGGATGTTTAAGTCTTTAGGTGCACATGGAGGGGGTGCTACATCTGAAAACTATTCTAGGAACAGTTCATGGAAGAATTCCTCCCTTTTGTTCCTCCATCCACCAACAATTGGCCTTATTGTGTTTAAAGGGTTTTTTTTTATGAACATCTAGTGGTCTTTCTTCCCTTTGGTTGGGCCACGTTTGCCTGTGTTATGGAGCAGCCATGGCTAGGAGGCTGACCCGTCACCTCACCAAGCAAATGGCTTCTCTGATTTTTCTTTTTCTTCTTCCTTCCTTCTCAATCAGTGGTTTATCTGACACAACCGGTATTGTTTGCTGTTATGGAGACACAACCTCGCTTTGTTGTGGAAACTGTGCTGTGGGTGAGGGGAGGCTGGAGACCTGGAAATTAAACAGGAGAGCCCAGAAGATACTGGTTGTCTAGGCACAGATAAAGCCCCACTAGCTGGCTGGTTAAGAGCTGACCTGAGCTGAGCATCAGAGAATGTGGTCATGGAAGGTTTTTTTGTTCTTTGTTATAAAGGCAGAGCTATAAGAAAGATGAACCACTTCCATGCCTGCACATCAGGGCCAAAGTCTTTGTACAGAACTGAAACTGGAATGTTTACGGGAGGTAAAAACAGGGGGCACAGGTCGTGACCCTCCACACTCAGCCAGGGTGAAGAGGTGCTATGTAAACGCACCTGTCTTATTTCTGAAAGGGTGAAGGCCCAAGCACATCTTGGGGTGATATCTCTCCCTAGGCAAGCAAATTCTCAGACTAATGTATCAGGGCCTGGGATTTTCTTCCTCAGGCTCCGTGCGCAAAACGGGAAATCAAACAGATAAAGAAATAAAAGGCAAAGCTATCTTAGGGTTGATGAGGATCCTGATGATGAAAGATAAATAGCAAATTAGTTATTCCAGATCCTGCTTCCCACAAAACTGGGGTAGCTTCTGAAGACTGGGAGAGGCAGTTCACAAATAACTGTTTTCCTTTGAAAAGGAGCCCACTGGGGTATGTCTCCCTTGTGCAGTGCTGACAGAAGACTTAGCCTGCTGCATCCCTACCTTCCAAGTGTGCCTGTTGGAGGGAGTGGAGAAAAGGGACTTCCTGACCAGAGAAAGAATCTTCCCTCTCCTTCCTGCAGAGAAGCCATGCAGTGTGGGGTGAGGAACCTGTCAGGCCTTGGTGCTGTTGGGCTGGGGACCAGAAGCCCCCAGTTTTCTTCCTTGCTTGGTGGCTGGCTCCTTGGCAGTCTTGGCGGTACTTCAACACACTCCTTCACTCTGAAATCTGTCAGAATGAATATTAACTAAAAATCATTTCTCTGTGGCACAGGAGCACTCTCGTTCTTTTTTCCTTTTACTCATTGCAGGTGCTGAGAGAATTTCTAGGAAATTGCCAGTTCTTGCTTTTCTCCCCTCCCCCATTCTTGCTCCCTTCCTGACAACTTCTCCCATCACCAGATTAAACAATTCCTTGTGCCTGTGGCAATTCCCCCTCCCCCCGCCCAGCGGGTAGTGTTCATTCTCTAACCCAATTAGTTCCAGATTCCCTCTCTCACTTTTACTTTTCCTATTTACACTAGAAAAAGAGATTGAAGTCTTTCCTGGTTAGTTGAAAGAGAGAGAGTATTCCGAGCTCCTAAACTTTCATTTCTGTGTCTCCTAATGTTTGATAGAGGTAATGTGACTGGAAAACCCCCCACCACTACCCCCCCCACACACACACGCTCCAGCCTCAACACACTTTCACATTTTTAAATCTTCATCAGTACCTGGTGAAGCCACTTTGTACAGCATTGCAGGGAAGGGCATTATAGGGAAGGTGCTCTACATGTCTGGCAAGATGCCAAGCTGAGAACAGGAGTAAATAAATGATATGCCTAGGAAGCAAAAGTCTTCCAGTCTTGTTGGGTGAAGTGGTCCCTCTGTGGAAAGGAAGACACTTATGAGGGCCTGCTTTGTTCTTTGCCAAGACCCTGCTGTCTCCAGATGCTGCTGGGGGTCATCTGGGAGGTTGTGGGCTACAACACTTGGACACTGTGGATACTCCCTGACCTGGGAGTAGAGAAACCTGTAGAGAGGCTCCATCTTTTCTCCTCACTTCCCTAGACACCTGCAACTAGATTCCCGGATATGATCGGGCTCCATGGAGACAGTCACTCAAACACCTGGTTTCCAGGTGATCCTGTTTTTGAACAAGCCCTTTTGTTTTCAACCGCACCACAAAGGCATCTTCTCAAGGCTGTATCCATCAGCTATCCTAGCCAGCACCCAGGAGGAAGCTGGGAAGCCTGAGTAGCGAGGGTGGGTATGCTTGAGGCCACTAGGTGTTTTCTCTAAAAGGGCACCTTCTGCAGGGCTAAGGGTGCAACTAGGCTCTAGCACAGTCAACATTTTCAGTAGGTGAGTACGGGAGTAAAACTGGAAGCAAGAGAATAGAGGGACTAGTGCTCTGACCTCACGGTTAGGGGCAGGCTAATATTCCCTGCCAAGGAGCATGGGAGCCTCCTTCAGGCTGCTTGACCCAGGGACAGTGCCAGCCGCCCCCTCCCGCCTTCCGTCAGCCAGAGCATCAGGTTTGGTCCAGCACGATCAGGGAGTGAAGTGTGAGCCCGGGCCAGAGGGGGAGCCAGGACAGCTCGAGTGAGCCAAGAGTCTCTGGGCAGTCCTGTTCCAGGTCCGCAGCCTGGCGCGCAGGGGGATCCCCACAAGGGGGCGGAGGAAAACCCAGGAGGCCCGTGGGAGGAGGCGAGGCGGGTGGCTGGGCGCGCGCAGCCAAGCGTAGTCGCTGCGCCTTCTCTCTGGGCAGAGAATGTGGGGGAAGGCTGAAGAGACCCTGGGTTTCTCCGAAAGTTTTGGGTGAATCCATCTTCCTGGAGATCCGCCTTTCGGCAGCGTGGGTTTCGCTGCAGGGGTCCTCCTGCGCCGCCCCCCTTCCCCTGGCTCGGAAAGCCTGAAGGCTTGCGCACGGGACTCCCTTCTCAGCTGTCTCCTCCCCGCGCGCCCCCTCTGCGCGGTGCTGGCCAGCGCTGGCTACGTCCCCGCACTGCCCCCCGCCCGCGCACGAGACGCCTCGCTGCAGG
>NW_006442491.1:3600870-3620351 GCF_000325575.1 Pteropus alecto | reverse complement strand
CGGGGCCCCCGCGGGGGTCGCTGCCCTGCCTCCCGAGGATGCTGTCGCCCGAGGAGGAGGACCGCGAGCGTCGCCGGAGTCGCCGGAGGGACCTTCTGCTGAGCCAGCTCTGCTTCCTGGCCTTGGTGGCGCTGCTGCTCTGGTCGCTGTCGAGCATGCAGGAGCATAATGGTGAGTGCTCGCTGCCTGCCCCGAGTGGGCGCTGCGGCTCCGGCAGCTCGGAGATCCCTGGGCTGGGCACGGGGCTAGCAGGCTGGGCCGACAGGTGAGTATGCCGGGCACGAGTACTTGTATTGCCCCTCGTAGGGGATCGGGCAGAAGGGGCCCTGAAGGCGAGGACCTCGCATGGATAAGCGTCTAGCACTCTGGAGTGCCTGGCTGGCCCCGGAAGCTCTTACCTGTGTCTCTTAGGTCTGCCCTTCTTACCCACAAACTGGAGGGACGTGGTGGTGGCGGTGAGGGCTGTTATCCTAACCAAGTCCTTCAAGGCCAGTAATAAAGTTGTTCTGGTAAGATTTGGTATCTGCGCAAGTAACCACCTGTACACTCTTTGGTTTGAGGGCATGAAGGGGGCTGGTTGACTGGTGAACACATAGTACTCCAGTGTTCTCTATACAGAACAGGCGAGATGGACCAGGTAGAAAGTTCCATACTCGCCTTTCCAGAACAGGTGCTGGGAACTTCAGGTAGGAGTAAAGTGTTGGCCACCTAGCTAAGGTTTAGTAATGGGCTTATTCTCTTAAACTGACCAGTCACCGGGAAGACAGATCCCCTTTGTGGATTAGCAGTTCTGGAGGAAATGGTTTGGACTGCACTGTCTATCACTCTACACTCAGCAGTCACGGTGCCCTGCAGTGGGTCCACCTTCTAACCCACAACTTTTGTTTTATCTTTGTCGTTGGCCTTTCTTGAGCTGAAATAGATCTTGTGGAGAAATGTGCTCAGAACAATTGTCCGCTGAAAACAATTTAGACTCCGGAGTTGCAGCTGTCTGAAAAACAGAGGAAAGACTTGGAAGAATAACTGTTGTAAAACAATTTTATATTCCGGCCGTTCCAGTGGCACAGTTCCTGGGAAAATAGCCATATAAATGTTTGTGAGAAAAAGCAGTTACAAATATGTGCTTTGGTGTTAAGATAGACGTAGCTTTAATACAAGGTGTTATGAAGTGCAGAATAAAGGCATTTCGATAGTGATGGTAAAATATTTTTAAAGGTACCATTAATTAAAAAAGGGATCTCCCCTAAATTGGCTGGTGTTGTGCTTTGTGGGGAAAGCAGATGGTCCGTCTTGGATCAGATCTTAGCAGCCCTCTTGACAGACTTCATCATATATGGTAATATGAGAGTCTGTTCTGGTCTTCAGTGGAGTTGTTAAGATTCCACTGCTCTCCCCATTGCTCCTGAATCCCAAATTGTCTGGAGATGGAAACTGACATCAGGAAGGGGACTGTACCCCGGTGAGGGAAGCTGGACTTCACTCTGAGGGCAGAGTCAGACCTGCTAATTCTTACCAAGAGGGTTTTCATGAACCGCCTCTCAATCTCAGTTTCCACGAGTGCAAAGCCAGTCTGTACTTCATGCTACCTTTGGAAAGGATCATTCCAAGTCAATTACATGTGGCCATTTTTCTTGCATGTAGGGACCATGTGTCATAGAGTTCTCTCCACTTTCCGGGATAGAAAAGACATTTTCTGGATGGAGAATGTGACCCATACAATTAAGTCCATCAGTGGCAGGGGTCTGCCTGGGTCTTTGGGGAAAGCTGGGATGTTCTGGGGGAGGGAGTGTCAGACACTCTGCAAACTGGAAACCTGGTGACTAGAATGTAATTTTGAAATGGTTTCCCTAGCAGTGACATTTGTGTTCAGGTGCCACTGACTCAGATTTTGTTCCATAGCACAGCCCTTTCTCCCATTCCTTCTCTTGATATCTCTTTTTACTATCATTCATAGTCTTTCTCCCTTTCTGCCCCACCTCCCATAAAAGTAGGGCTTAAGAAGACCCTCACCCCAGCAACTGAAGATAACTGAAAAGCCAACAGTGTTAAGGGGATGTCATCCAACTTCTGTTTATTTCCTCCAAATGGCATGCTAGTCATGATTCTGTGCCAAATCACCTTTTTTCCCCCTCTAGATATTGATAATTTCATTATGTGATGCACAGCAATATTTTGCAGCAAAACACAGGTTTTTTTTTTTTGAGATAATTTTAAAGATATTAATTAATGTGTGTGAATCTGTAAATGATTATTTTGCTTGGGGGTTGTCATTCAGCATATTTAAGCATTTAAATAATGACTTTAACCCTGGAAATTTGAGGCTGCTTAAGGGTCCTTTTAGTATGGACAAAAAGTTTGGAATTTAGCCTTGTTTTAAAGGCTAAATTTCTTAAAGGCTTTAGACTGAGTGATTCACATAAATCACAGCAGTTGAAGAGTAGAGGAAGAAACCAACCTGAGGTGACCTGGTTCTTTGATCTCACCTCTGTTCCCTGGTATTCTTGCCACCATCTGGGTGCAGCTTTGTAATATTTATATAACCACATGGGGGGGTACCTTCATAATGATCAAAAGTAATATTTTTATTTAGTCACCTTGAAAGTAATGCAGTGATTAAGTGTTATTTCTCAGAAGCCTGTCTTCTAACACATATTGATTTTTCTTTTCTTTTTCTTTTCTTTTCTTTTTTTTTTTGAATAAAAAGTACAGTTCTTTTACCAAAGGAAAATAGAGGTGTATGGCAGTTATGTTGCTTAATGTTGTGTAATATTTCTAATCATATGGAATCTGAGACCCCTTTCTTGACATCTAACCAAACTCAGTGTAGATTCTTTTCTGCTGAGATGGAACAGGAGCATTATTAAATTTAGGTCAGAAAGGCTTAGCTCTAGAATCAAGAAAAATGTTAATTCTCACAACAACAAAAGTAATAATAACTGAAATTTGGTGGGCTCTTAAGTGGCAGGCACTGTGCTAAGTACACTTCATAAGCATTGCCTTATTTAATCTGCAGATACTCTTTGCAGATGTCTGAGCCTTTAATGGCAGAGAAGGAAAGAGCCCTGGGTGCCCTATTTAGTTGTTGCCAAATGAAGATCTCATTTTCAATCTCTGTTTTCAAAGCCAATTGAAATAAATTGTCAGAAGAGCTAATGAGGTTTTCTTTCTTTCTTTTCCTTTTTTTTTTTTTTGCAGTGAGGATGGGTTACTTTGGTGTGTTTTGGGTGGTTTAATTTTTCTTTGAACTAAGGAACCTGGTCATTTTTTTTTTTAGAATGGTACAAATTAATTGTTTTTACTTTGTTGATTTTGTGACAATTTATATTCTTTCATATAATCAAATATTCATTTATTTAGAACCATAATATATCAGGTGGGATTGCAAATTGGTATAGCCGCAAGGATAAATCCATAGCCATATTTAAGAAGAAGAGTTTTTTGTTTGTTTGTTTGTTTCTTTGTTTACGCCTGTGGCACCTGCTCTTCCTAGGTGGTCTACCATCCAAGTACTAACCAGGCCAGAACCTGCTTAGCTTCCGAGATCAGACAGAATTGGGCATGTTCAGGGTAGCATGGCCGTAGACAAGAAGAGTTTTAAAAATTGGAAAAATACAGTGAAACCAAAAGAAAGATCAGCTATCATCACATTTCCACAAAATATCACTTTTAACTGGTGTGATCCTTTCAAATATATACTCACATCACTTACACATAAATATGGTGTTTTATTATTTTTTTATAAAAGTGGACTCAGGCTGTATATATTCCTATAATCAGACGTTTTATTTCACTTAACAGTATACCATGTAAATCTTTCCTTATGAGTAAATATACTCTATGACATAATTTTAATATAATATTCTGTTGCATAGATATGCCACTATGTATTTAAACAATGTCCTGTTCTTAAGAATTTAGTATAATTTTAATTTTTTACATTTATTTCTAAATGCTACAAAGGACATCTGTGTAGATAACTCATTTAAATCTAACTTTTTCCCTTAGGATAAATTCCAAGTGCACTTTTTTTTTTTTAGTTTCAAGTATACAGTATATTGGTTAGACATTTATATTATAAAATGATCCCCCTAATTGCTCCTTTTCTCCTCTGGTTTTCCATCTAGCCGATATATTAATGCTAACTGCATTCCCTGTGCCATGCTCCCCATCCCCATGACCATCTATCAACTACTAATTTGTATTTCTTTAACCCTTCACCCCATTCTTCCAGTCCCTCAATCCCCCCACTCTGTCCATCACTAAATTGTCCTCTATATTTGTGAGCGTTTTTGATTAGTTGGTTCTTTTTGTTCTTTAGATTCCACATACAAATGAAATCACATGGTGTTTATCTTTCTCTGTCTTTTTCATTCAGTATAATAACCTCTAGGTCTATCCATGTCATTGCAAATGGTAGGATTTTATTTTTTTAATGGCTGAATAATATTCCATTGTATATATGAACCATAATTTCTTTATCCAGTCGTCTGTTGATGGGCATTTGCATTGCTTCCATATCTTAACTATTGTAAATTGTGCTGCCATGAATATTGAGGTGCATAGATCTTTAGGAAGTATAGTATTGTTTTGATTTTCTTCGGATAAATACCCAGAAGTGCAATTGCTGGGTCAAAATGTATATCCATTTTAAATTTCCTGAGAAATCTCCATACTGTTTTCCATAGCGGCTGTACCAATTTGCAATCCCAACAATGTACAAGGGTTCCCTTTTCTCTGCATTCTCTCCAATATTTGTTCTTTGATTTATTGATGATAGACATTCTGACAGGTGTCAAGTGACAGCTAATTGTGGTTTTAATTTGCATTTCTCTGATAATTAGTGACTTTGAGCATCTTTTCATATGTCTGTTAGCCATCTGTATTTCCTCTTTGGAGAAGTATTTTTTAATTGGATTGTTTGTTTTTTGTTATTGTTGTTGAGTTGCATGAGTTCTTTATATATTTTGGATATTAACCTCTTATCAGATGTATCATAAGTGAATATCTTTTTGCAGTCAGTGGGTTGTCTTTTTGTTTTGTTGATAGTTTCCGTTGCTGTACAAAAGCTTTTTAGTTTGATGTAGTTCCATTTGTTTATTTTTTCTTTTGTTTCCTTTACTTTTAGCAATATCAGAGAGCTTACTGCCTATGTTTTTTTCTAGAAGTTTTATGGTTTTGGGTCTTATATTTAAGTTTTTAATCCATTTTGAGTCTTTTCTTATATACGGTGTAAAAAGGTGATCCAGTTTCTTCCTTCCTTCCTTCCTTCCTTCCTTCCTTCCTTCCAATTTTCTCAACACCATTTATTGAAGAGACTGTCTTTACCCCATTGTATATTCTTACCTCCTTTGTCATATATTCAATGAGCGTATAGGCATGGATTTATTTCTGGGCTCTCTATTCTGTTCCATTGATCAATGTTTCTGTTTTTATGCCAGTACCATGCTATTTTGATTACTGTAGCCTTGGAGTATAGTTTGATATCAGGTAATATCTCCAACTTGGTTCTTCTTTCTCAAGATTACTGTGGCTCTTCGGGGTCTTTTATATAAACCTGGTCATCTTTTTATAGAACCAGTATGGATAAAGTGCAGGAGTTCTAATTCAGGAGTAACCATCCCATCTAGAAGGTTCCTAAGGGGGCGAATAGTAAATAAGAAAAATTATACATACATACATACATACATGCCCATACATACACACATACAGATACGTTTTGAGATACTGTTTGTCTCAGTTACTGTTGCTGCATAACAGACCACCCCAAAAGGTAGTGGTGTAAAATGATCATTTTGTTTTTTTGCTCATGGATACTTTGGGTCAAGAATTTGGACAGAGTCTAGTGGGGAATGGCTTGTCTCTGTGCCATTATTTTGGGGGCTTCAGCTGGAAAAATTGAAAGGCTAGATGACTTGTCAGCTGGGTCTACAGTCATCTGGTGACAACATCACTCCCATGTCTGGGATGGATGCCAGCAGTTGGCTGGACCCTCTGCTGGGCTGTCAAGAAGAACACCTACATGTGGCCTGTCCATATGCCTTGCTTTGATCTTCCTCAGAGTATGGCAGCTGGTTTCCAAGAGAACAAGGTGGAAGTGCATGGCTTTTTTATGTCTTAGCCTCAGAAGTTACGTGGAATCACTTTCACTATTTTCTGTTGGTCAAGGCAGTGAGAGATGTCAGCCCAAGTTCAAGGAGAGGGAACATATTTGCCAGCATTTACTCAATGGAGGAGTCTCAGGATACATTGTAAGGAGAGCATATGCAATGAGAGATATTGTGGTTATCTTTGGAAAATAAGAGATTCAAAGAGAATAACTTAGGAGTGATTGTAGACATTTCCCTGGTTGGTAAATGGTGAATAATGCATACATATACACATGTGTGTATATATGTAATTTTTGAAATACATTCCAATTATGAAAACATTTCTACTCATCTTAACAGGCGTGGGGTCCAGCGGTGGTATTTGAAAAGAAGCCTGCAGTGGAGATTTGAATTGCAAATGTCAGTTGCAGATCTGAGATCCCATCTTTAGCTTTGTGGCTTCACATTCTCAGAGGACCATAACTGCGGCCTTTTGTTCCCTTGAGAGAGGCCTTGGCAGATTCTCCAGCTTTATCTCCCCTCCCCTTTCCATGCTTCACCATTCTGGCCTTTCTTCTGCTCCTCAAAAGAGCAATGCTTCTTCTGGCCTCAGACCTCAAGCATGTACTGATACCACTGTCACCACCATAGCTAGTTAATCCTTTATCCTTTACTTTCTGCCCCAAGATCTTCCTGGCCAGTTTCAGGCTCCCATTTTGCTCTCTGAGCAGACTCTATTTTCCTTCCATAGCATTTATCACAGTTGGCAATTATGTATTTCTTTGATTATGATTTGAGTAACATCTTCTCTTCACCAGATTCTAAACTCTAGGAGTTCAGGAACCCTATGAACTTTGTTTACCTCTGTCACTCAGCCCCATAGTACATGCTCAAAGATATTCATTAAATAAAGAAGCTCTTTTAATTTCCAAACTAAAGTGCCTGTGATAAAAAATTAACTACAGTGTGTTAGGAGCTCTCTGGCTGGCAAACACCTTATTTTCATTATTTATAATTCTGTCTCCAATCCAGAAAATTTGATATTGTTAGCTCATTTTTCATGAGCTAACACTGAGTTGCAGAAAGGTGAATGCCTTGCCCAGTATCACTTCATTAAGTGGCGGGATTTGAACTCCAGGCCACCTGCATCAGAGCTGCATGCTTCTGTACTCCCTAGCCTGGGCTTAGAAGGACATGAATAGAATATGGGAATCACACTGCCTTTTTCAGTCAGCCAGGGAGTAAAGGAGTAACAGAAGGTTGCTTTCATAGAAGCAGTATTTTAGAAACACATTGCTTTTCAACCTTTTCTATTTTCTGCCTAAACATATATAGATGTGTCTCTTTCCTCCTGGCTTTTCTTAGCTGCTCATCAACCCAGATTTTTCTCAGAGATTTCCTCTACTCTCATGCCTCCAATCCTTGTGGGAAGATTTTTTTACCCTGGAGGGTTGGCAAAGCCAAAAGATTGCAAAACCAGCCATTTGCTAAGAATTCCAAGGCCTGGTGGAAGCTGGCTGATAGGACAGGATTTTGGCAACTCTATTTTTCTTTAAGGAGATTTCTTTACCTTGAGTGAAATAATTCTTTTTGGGGGGGGAAATAATAGTATAAAGATTTTTATAATGGAGAAACTGAGGTAAGGGGGGGTTCAGAAAATATCCCTGAAGTCACATAGCAAATGGGTGATTCTGCCAGGAAGATAATTCTAGTTTTTCTGGCCTTTTCCTGCCTTCAGTTTCTGTAGAACTTGTTTGGCAGTGATTTTTATTTTATTGTTTGCAATGGTTTAATTGTGTTGTTCTGTAGGATTTAGAATTTGAAGTATTAAGGATTCAGATGGAAGAAGGTTTTCCATTAATGAAGTAGTGATGGGCACCATCCAGGCAGTTTTAGTCACTGAGTCATCATTTCTCAGACTTCAATGAGATTTCATCATTTCTCCCAGACTCTCCTCTGTGGCTGCAGGTCTCATAGGGTCCACTTGCCATAATCTCTTCATCCTCTTTAGACTTGGAGATGATGCTTCTTCTCATTGCTATGAGTCCTGGGGGTTTCCCAAACATCCTCATCAGTTTCCCCAACTCTGCTCACCTTTGTAAATGGTCCCTATATTAAACTCTCTTTGGTAGCACCCCTTGAGTGAGCTTCTTCCTAGACCCCAGTGGTATAAGATACAAGGACCTCCATTCAGTCAGTCAATAAACACTTGTGGCTTTTCGCTAATTGCTTGGGTCACAGTGGTGTCTGAGAGGGGTAACCAGAATATTGTATCCTCATGGTGCTCAGATCTTAGTGGGAAGAAAGGCATTGAACAATTAATTTTCAAGCACTATGAGATATATGAATGAAGAATACACAGACATGGAAGAGGTATTGCTGGTCAGGAGAAGCTGGACCCTGGAAAATAAAAGAAATTAGGTTGGTAAAGAGTGGGGACAAAAAAAGCGAACTCATAGAAAAATGGGCGGAAGATACAGGTAGGCAGTTCACAAAAAAAAGCAATAGCAAATGATCAAGAGACACAAGTAAAAATCCTCAGACTTAATAGTAATCAGGGAAATCTACATTTTAAAATGATAAAATACCACTTTTCAACATCATATTGGCAAAATGAAAATATCAAGTGCTGGCAAAAGTGCAGAAGAGACAGCTTCTCTCATACTGCAGATAGGCATATAAGTTGGGACCCCAAGCATCATGAGAGACTGCAATACGATGATCAGTTTTTAGGCACAGACCCCAAATGAAGTCTTGGTCTTTTAATGAAATTGATGTATAGAAAGAAGGGAGGTGGGATTAGAATGGCAATCTGTAGATATTTGCAACTTGGATGGAAACTCTGTCTACTTCGACCCATCTGTGACCATGGAACGTGTTGGTCATGACCCTTTGAACTCTAGAGTTTAGAGATTAGGTGGGAGTTTGAGGGAACGGGGAATGCTGTTATCATTCTGGAG
The DNA here is from genome assembly GCF_000325575.1 of Pteropus alecto. Classification (NCBI taxonomy): domain Eukaryota; kingdom Metazoa; phylum Chordata; class Mammalia; order Chiroptera; family Pteropodidae; genus Pteropus; species Pteropus alecto. Next base: position 3,611,305 of record NW_006442491.1, on the reverse strand, counting down.
CTGTCCAAGCCAATACAAGTTGCTTATTTAAATTATGAAATCTAGCCATTATTTCTTTGTTGTCAATCACCATTTCTAGGAGAGAGTGAACAAATAAAGTAAGCTCATCTGTGACCTAATTTAGGGCAATTTCACATTTGCAATTTTGTGTGTATCTCCTCATTTTTACTTTGGTGATTTTGCATTGTCTGACCTTAGCAAGAGTCATTTTCACTGTTATGAGCCAGTCACCACCACATGTGGAGGACAAGAAGTAACAAGCAGGTTTCTTGAGTAGGGCTTAAATGTAAGAGCAATGTGGGTGAGGGAGTGACAAGGAGAAAGGGGGTGCCATAAGATGACACTAAGAATAGTGCTGTTTTTAAGTGAGAACGTGGCACATTCATTTTTGGAATTTTGACTTTGATTACTGGTAGGATATTTAGGTAAAATATTGTGAACTGTTGAAAGCCAAGATTATAAGCAGTGTGGCTACAAATTAAAATCTGTGAGTAGAATACATAAGGGTGAAGTTGGTATCTTTAGTTAGCTCTGTGGGGCTCAATCTTGTCTATGTATTGTCATCACTCCATGTTGTCTTTAAATCTTACTCTTGTCTGTCCTACCCACCAGAGGTTCTGATGTAATGCTCCGGGTTGTAGCCTGGGATTTTTAAAAAGTGAGGCAAATAGCTTCAATGTGCAGCTGAAACTGGGCACCACTGGGTTAGATCAGTGGTCAGTATTCACCTTATGCTAGCCATGTCAGTAGTCTTTGTAGCTGAGCTGTGAAATACACTGGGGTTAATTTTTCTGTCCTCAACATGAATTAATATTGGTTTGCTTAGTTTAGTTTTCTAAGCCTTTACCACTAATTGAAGTCCAAGCTTTCCTCCAGTTCTTTTCATCTCTTCATATATACAATGCCATTAGATATTCTGTCCAGTTCTCTGTATGAAGAGATCATTACCAGATTCTTTTGGCCTGGTCTGGCCTGGAGTGGTTGCTTGTTAAATTTGCTGCCCAGCTATTATCTTGAACTCTCTCTTCAGCTTCTTCCTGCATTTTTTTTTCAGCTCTCCCTATGTTGAAAGCCATGTATGTGTCTTTCTTAGTTTATTCCTTCATTTGTGGTATACATTTTTTGAGATCACACATTCCAGGTACCTCCTAAAACAGGGGTGTGGAAATAAGAAAATTAAGATTTGAGACATTGTAGGTTTGAAAATATATCCATTCTACTCCCGCACTTAGAAGACATCTAGGCTGGGTCAAGAATTTCAGTTAGAACACACTTTTTTTCCCCTCAGAATTTGAAGGCATTGCTCTGTTGTCTTCTAGCATCCAAGTATCACCTCCGAGAAGATGCTGTTCTAGTTTTTATTTTTTTGTGTGAACCCTGTATTTTCACTCTAAGATTGTGTGTGCTCTTTGCTTTATTCCGAATGTTCAGTCATATCATGCTTATATGACTGGTGTGGTTCTGTTTTCATGCATTTTTCATGCATTTCCAGTTTCTTTTAATCTGGAAGCTTATGTCCTTCAAATCTGGAACTTGTCTTTTAATTCTTTCCATTTTAAGTTCTCTCTTCTCTCTTTCTGGATTGTCTTATTTGGATGTTTGACTTCCTGGATTGACCTGATTTTTTAAAAATCTCTTTTCTCCCATTTTTTTTCTCAGCTCTTTGCTCTAATTTCTATAGATTTTCTTAACCAAATCTTTCAGTTCTTATACTGAGCTTTATATATCTTCTGCTGCATTTTTTATTCCCAAGAGCTCTGTTTTCCTCCAAAAGTTATTTTTAGTAGCATCCTGTTCTGCTTCAATGATACAGTATCATCTCTTATATCCCTAAGTATATTGAAAGTGTATTTGAAGTTTTTCTTTTCTCTGTATGGACTCTGTGTCTCCAAGTTGCTATTTTCTATTTGCCTCATTTTGTTTTTCATAATATGTGCTTTCTTTGAATGTCAAATGATCCTTGGTGTATACTCATATTTAAGCGAAGCCATTAAAATGATGATTGGAAACTACTAGGAGGAGGGCCTGATGATTGTGTGTCTGTAAGGTGATCTGACTGGGCCATGTCATTGGGTAGTGCTCCATGTCTCTAGTTATAGTTCTTTATCAGGGGTGATCAGATTTCCTAGAAAAGGATCACCCAGTGTCCTGCCTTGAGGGAAAAGACCTGGGAATCCAGTGGGAGAAGAAGCTGGAGTAGAGGGGATTTGTTTAGCAGAAACATTCTCCTAGACTCAAGACATTGTCTCAAGGACAACTATGAGTACGAAAGAGCTGAACAGTTTATTTTGATACATTGCAGGACCATCCCAAGTTATTTAAGTCTTCTTTCCTCCCTCCCTTCCTGTCTTCCTTCCTCCTTTCTCTTTTAGCTCCTATACACATGAAACTGGTAAGAGTTGTTGCCTCCTGAAAGGGCTAATGGTCAAGGGTGGTGGGGGGAGGCATGGTTTTCACCATATCCTTGTTTTTAATTGAGATTTTTATTGAGCTAGTTGTGGACTCACATGTAGTTGTAAGAAATAATACAGAGAAATTCCTTATACGTTTTCCTCAGTTTCCTCCAATGGTCATTTTGCAAAACTCCAGTATATCATAACCAGGGTAGTGACATTGATACAATCCACTAATCTTATTCAGGATCCCCTGTTTTATTTGTACTTGTGTGTATGTGTGTGTTAAGTTCTGTGCAATTTTATTACTTATATAGGTTACCATGATCCCCACAGTCAAAATATTGGATAGATCCAACATCACAGGTATAACCTATGTTGCCCATTTATAACTGCACAAATCCCACATACTTCTTTGTGCAAAAGGAATTGTTAAGTAACTCCTGTCACCTATTCCAAAATAAATTTAATTTAAACATTACAACTTGAAGAATTAAGAGAAATTTCACCATAATGTTGCTTTACACAAAAGGCTGCTTATAAGTTGGAGGTGGGAAATAAGTGTAAGGTTAATCTACATTAGTGAAATTAGGACATGGAGAGTTTTCTCAGTTGTTGCCATTTTATTGCTTTCAGGTATGGTAACCTGAGCTAAGTGTGAGATAAAGGTCACACATGATTAGTTAACAGTTTCTCTAATGAACAGTTTTTTCTGTCATTGGCACAATATGTCTGAATGAATGCTTCATGGAAATAGTTTGTTCAAGTCATTTGTTCATTCAAGCAGTTTAGCCATGCTCCCTACAATATTACTTTCAACATGATTCATTTCCTAGAGTATTCGATATCTGAGGAGACTGATGTGAAAGAGAATTTGAACTGAGGCCAGACCCAAGTTTTCCAATTCCATGCTTAGTAAATACTTATGGAAAAAAGAGCAGAAAGGTAAGGTTAGAAATACATTTAATGCAAACGCTTGGTGAAATTATTTTAAATTCTGAAATGTTTCTGAAGTGCTGGAATCTTGCTAGGAATTATTTGGCATGCAGTATAGTTAGAAGGGGAAATTTAGGGAATTTCAGGATGAGCTACTTCTTGTAGCAAGTAATATTTGTTTATTCAGAAGTGTTTGCTTTTAGGATACTCCAAGAGCATGCCCATTGTAGAAGCTAACACCTACTGCTGTATAACTTTCCAGGAATCTGAACAAACTAGAGATTCCAACAGCAATGCTTGAAAGTGCTCAATTCATTGTTTGCTGCCAGAATTGAAACATTATGATTATTTTACATATTTTAAATTCAATTTGCAGAGAGATGGTATCTCACTGTTTTAGTTTGCCTATCTGCTTTGCTGTGAGGCTGAATATTTTTTTTAAATGTTTATTGGTCATTTCTATTTCTTTCTTTGTGGAAAAAATTTGTTCATGTGTGTTCCCCATTTTTTTCTAATGGGTTACCAGTGTTTTTCTTAATGAAGTGTAAGAGATATATTCTCTATATAAATTGTTTATCCTCATTCAGAAGTTTTGCTCATGGTTTGTTTGTTTTTTGGCATACAGAAAGTTTTCATTTTTATCTAGTCAAAACTATATCTTTTTCCTTGTATGTTTTCAATATTTTATTCTTAGATCCAAGATCTGAATCATATGTTAATTCTACATCATTCTTTATATGTTTTCCCCATTTTTATGGTTTAATTTCTCAAAAATTTAACTCTTTACTCATTTGAAATTTATTTTAGCGTAAGGTGAAGATTTAAATTAAATAAATGAACAAGTTTAACAGTTAAATTGTTTATTGAATCTTTCCTTTACCCACACATTTGTGGTACCACCTTTATTCCATGTTTGTTCTCTTAGGTACAAAAGCAGTTTTTGTGATGTCTCTTTGGTTCAACTTATCCATTAATTAATTGTTATAGTTTATTAGCTTGTTAATTATCTGATAGGCAAGATTGCTCTTGTTTTGGAAAAAAAATTTGCTTTATCACTCATTCGTCATTCCAGGTAAACTTTAGAATCTGTCATATTTTGCCCAAATACCTGTGGGCTTTGACAAGTATATACATAATTTGTGGAAAAAATATCATTTTACCACATTGATTCTTCTCATTCATAATGTGCTTCTTTATGTGATCCAAGGTTTAAAATAATCTACCAAGATTCATGGTTATATCCCTATCTCTTACATTTGTTTGTAAAACTTAATCTGGTATTAATTTTTATTGTTATTTCATTTTTATACATTCTTTTAAATATTCGTTTTTTATAATTTATTCTTAATTTTATTATTTATATTTTATTAAGTTTTAAACTACATAAATAATAAAAACAAGTTTGTTATACAAACCAATACCTTGTATTTTACAATTATTTGCTATTATAGGGAATTTTTAAATTCATGCTGTAGTTGAATAGGTTTTTACTGTTGGCTGTTGGTTAAATTAGTTACTTTTCATTATGTTATGAAAGTTGTCTTCTATTTCTAGTTTTCTAAGCATTTTTAAAAAATCAGCCATGAATGATATATGTGGTCGAATGCCTTATTAACATTTATTGAAGTGTTTTATATAACATACTATAAATAAATATCCATTTTAAGCTGCTCCTGAAGTAAACTCTAGATAGCCATGATATATTTTTTCTTTTAATGTGATGTTGGATTTGATTTGTTTGTATTTTACGTAGAATTTTTGCTTTTATATTCATGACAGATATTGACCTAAAGCTGCTTTGCCAGGTTTTGGTGTTAGCATTACACTAACTTTACAAAACAAATTGATGATTTCCATGTTCTTTCATGTTCTATTTTATGAAGCATGAGAATGATTTGTAACTTTATAATTTGAAAGAACACTTACAGTACTTTCTGGCCTATGGTCTTCTTGCAGATAATTTTGGACAAACTTTTGATTTCTTCAATGATACTTTTCTGTGTAGATAATTTGTTTTTTCAGGGAAATACCAATTTCATTAAAATTTCTGAAATGAACAAAATTATACACTGCATTTAAAATTTTTAACTTTGTCCTATAATTGTGATTACATAACATTTTATCATTACTAACATGTGTTTCTCTTCATTTCCTTGATCGAAATTGACTGTATTTGTCTTATTTCATTAATTTTGGAAGATCCATCTCTTGTGTATCTTTACCAGTTTTGCTTTTCCCCCTATTTTCTGAGTCACTGATTACAGCTTTAATAGTACTTTAAAACCTTCTCTTAATTTCTTTGTTTTCCTAATATTTTGAACTAAGTCCTTTATTTATATATATATTTTTCTTACTAATGATATATTTGACTTTAAGGGCGGCTTTAGACTCATAAGTTTTACAATGTCACGTAGTTATTATTGTATTTTTCAAACAGTCTTGTAATTCTAGTTTTGTTTTTTTGCGTGTGCAATTATTTAAGAGAGTGGTTTTTTTTAATTTCTAAGTTGTCAGAGTGCTTTTATGTGTATATTTTGAAATATCAATGTCTAACTTTTTTCCATTTTGTCCAAAGAATATGACCTTTAACTGTGGTTTTTCATTAGTTTTGGTTGTCTTTCTTTGGAACATGAACTGTTTGTAATTTATATAGCCATTTGTCTGTCTTCTATGTTTATCATCTTCTCTTTCATTATTTTCTTCTTTTTGTCATTTCCTCTTCATTCTACACAGGTTTCTAAATTTTTTTTCTCCTCAGTGATTTTATCTTCAGTACTTTGGGTTTGGTCTACTACCTTTTATTCCATTTGTCTATGCATTTCTGTTTTTCAACCATTTCATATATTGTTTTCTCCCTTATTAGTTAGCTTCAATTGTAATCTTGGTCTTTCTGTCCATTTAAATTTTTTCTTTCATATAACCCATGTTTTCTTGCATATCATTGAGATTTTAAAATAGATTATTTCTAAAATTTACTTCTACTTTCTGTAATAAATTATTTTTGGAAGTATAGTATTCTTTTTTATGTTGCAGAGAATTTTCAACGTGTTTTTGAGTTATTCACCTTTGAAAGAGAAGATCCAGGCCCTGGATATTCCTGTTGTCAGGGAGAGAGAAACTTTCCTTTATCCTTCTAGATTCTTTAGCTGGTCTAATAATTAAATCTACATGAGACAGATTGATAAGAGAAAATAGCCAAATTTAATTACATACATATGCATGGGAACGCCACATATGTGTGAGAGTCAGAGATGCCACATACATGAGAGGTTTGAGGACAGAAAGTTAAAAAGAGGTATATATGACATTCTGCACTATGGATGAGGGAAAGTGCTTTGGGGCTTCAGAGGAAGGGAAGAAGGTCGTTGCAGGATGATAAGAAGATAAACTGTGCAGTAATTTGTAGTTTGCCCTGCCCCATAGATAGGTTATAAAAAGTTGTTTCTGGTGATAACTCTTATTATGGGCAAAGCCCCTAATTTAAATTATTGGAATGATAAAAGTTTCTCTCATGAGCCTGCAGGGTTTTGATTGTGTTCAGCTCAAAATAATCACTTGCCAGAGTGGCATATTTTGGGGAGGCCTGTTCTGAACTCCTTCACTGTGAACAGACCTTCCTGTCCCTCCAGAGCACTTACCTCGCCACACTGTTTCAGGTTACTGTTGGCATATCTTCAGTTGAAGATTTGGTTGGTGTTCATGGTCCTTGACTAAATTCTGTTTATGTTGTGTTTTCTAGGGTGACTCAGCTTGTCTGAGAGGATTGTTTCTGCTACCTCGTAGTTTGAATATTTAGATGGAGCTTTATTCATATCATTTCAATCAGTTTATAGTTCTTTCTAGTTCTTCCATCTAGAGACAGTACATTGCAATCTACCATCCCAGTTTGTATCCTTTCTGTGGTTCTTTCTATCTCTTTTCTTATTTGTTAGTCTTCGGAAGGCAATATGCCCTTTTCCCTGGTTGAGTTGCATTTCCAGGAATTTGGGTCTCTGAGTGGATGGAAAGACATGTTCATGGTATGAGGGTGCCCGCGAAAGCAGTTCCTTTCCGCAGCATGTTTCTGAAATAGGGGTTCATACCTGGAGATTTGTGTGTCACCTCATGTGGTCTACCTGTCATGTCTCATTCTTGTATTTCAGGGGCTTATCCACACTCAGCATCTTTTTATGTATTTCTTTATTTCTTTCAATGGGAATACAGGAAAGGGCAGATCACATGCCATTGGCTAATTACCATAGCATCTCAGAAAGCCTGTTCAGATTTTAGCTATTTTAGCTTGACATTTTTAGTTTGTTACAAGATGAAGAAATTTAATTCATGGATAGGGAGATTCAGGAACAGCTAAATTTGTCTAATATTAACTAACTAGTTATTGTGTTTTCTAGGTTTACACCTCTTTCACGTCGTTTACCTCACTTAATTATCTCCACAAAACCATGGATTCAGTATTATTGTCCTCCTAAAGTGACTTGCCCAGGGTCTTACAGGTAGACACTGGTACTTTCCACTGTGCTAAACATCTGTGTTTAGGAAAGAGATTACTAAACATATCCTCCCAGGGAGTTCAACAAGAAGATACCCCATTACAGAATACTGTCCTCCTCTCCCTCAGAAATGTCCATGTCTTAATCCTTGGAACCTGGGAATCTGTTATGTTACATGGCAAGGAGAAATTAAGATTGCAGGTAGAATTAAGGTTGCTAATCAGCTGACTTTGAGATGGGAAGATTATCCTGGATTATCCAGATCGGTCCATTGAAATCACAAGAGCCCAAATACGTGAAAAGAAAAGGCAGGAGGGGCAGAGTCAAGGGAATGTGATGTGATGACAGAAGCAGAGATCGGACTGATGGGACTACTGGCTTTGGAGATGGGAGTGGGCCATGAGCCAAGGACTGTGGGCACCCTCTAGGAGCTGGAAAAGGCAAGGAACAGCTCTGCTGACACTTTGAATTTAGATCAATGAGAATCCTGTACAACTTCTGACTTTTAAAACTGTAAGATTTGGGGCTGTATTAAACCACTAAGTTTGTGGGAATTTATTACAGTAGCAATAGGAAGCTAATATACTCAGCGTATCAGAAATTGGTCATGGTTCTCTGAAAAGCAGGAACAGAATGCCCTGGAGTGATTGACTCTGTGCACACCACACAGGCATTTCTGTGAGCAGTTACTGTGTCATTGTTTGGTGTACTATATATTCATTTCTTCTTGTGTTGCTATTACCCTGTCCCAATGAGAATGTCAGCTCTCGGAAGAATGAAACTTCATCTGTTGTGTTTATTGCCTTCTGCCCAGTGCCTGAAATGGAAGAGAAGCTCCATAAATATTTGTTAGATTATTACTTTTTGCCCAGATGACATTGTACCAACTAAATGGAACTTAATTTGTATCCTCGATGACATTGTACCAACTAAATGGAACTTAATTTGTATCCTCGATGGAATATTGCCAACTGTATTAGTAACAGAAATATAAAGAAAGAAGAAATTGAGTTAAAGTTATGCTACCCTCCGAGATCAAATATTAATTTTCAGTGTTCTTTCCAGTGTTTGGTCATGTGCATAAATAATTTTTATATGGGTGGTAGATATTCTTCAGACACTGAATGATCCTCTCATAAAATAAGGTGGGTGGTCATAATAAAATAAATACAGTGTTGTATGTTACATTTTGACTTACCGATATGATGTTCCATATTGCATTTTTATGACAACATATTTTTAATAAAGGCAACTGTCAGTTATTTTATAATTACCATTTCACAGGCTGATTGGCATTCCATTGAATATATAGAAAATTCTATTGAATATATATAATTAATTATTGTTGGTTATTTAAAATATTATAGGCTATTTAAAATATTTGATTACTGCTGATTAAACATCTGTGTGTGTTCCAAGCCACTGTAACTTTCTGATTACTGTGTTTGTAGTGATAGTGAGTCCCGGCTAACTGGTAGAGCTATGGAGAATGTCTGTGGAGTTATAGGACTTGCACATTTTTCCATATAGAGCTCTGTCCACTAGGTTCCCTGTCTTAGAGTGTTTTGAATGGCTTTTTAATTTCGTTTTAACTTATTATCAAGATGTGCTCTGCCTGGCCTCATGTCCCCACTTTATCTCTTAAACCTCAGACGGCATTTCTACCTAAAACTATCCCTCCTCAGATATTCGCAGAACCTCTACAATGGCTGGAGGGCAAAAACAAGGTGTTAATGGGACACTAATGGCAAAGAAGAAGCACCAACTTGGAAAACAGATCAAGAGGGTGACGAGTATCAGACAAAGGCATCTCCTTAAAATGTCACATGATGGACCCACACTTTTTTTAAATAGACGTTTTGCTTTTCTTATCTTCTATTCTCCACAGTTGCTTCGGTTTTCCTTCATGCTGACTGCTCCTCTGATAACAAAATAAGGAGGAAACAAAGTTTTAACCGTTAACTCAATTTCTCAAGAGCAATGAGAAGTCCAGTGTGGGGGAGGGGATCTTTCTAGGCTCCCTCTGGTTGTACAGGCCAGCAGTGTTAACAGAATTACAAACAACAGCTGTAAGCCTGGGAGGAGAAGGATGTCTACCCCCAGGCAGATCCGTAGAGTTGTTTTGCCTAAGATGGCAAGAACATTATCCTTCAATTTCGAGCCAAGAAAACCATAAATGGACACATCTTGTCCTGTCTGGTAAAGGACGCTCCTGAAGGCTTCTGGGGTGCCATAGTATCTCTTGATGGCTCTTTCAGCCCGGTGTTTGTTTTTTCAGTGTTTTTTGAGTCCGTTGGGAAGTAGGGTAGGAAGGAAAGGAGGAAGGGGAGATAAGAGGTATGCTTGCCTGGGAGCGTTCTTTTCTGATGAACATTCTGAGTGTCAGCACAGAATTAAAGTTTATTTTAAGAGACACCAGGAATGAAATCTTTTATGTTGATATTGTGCAGGACTGATCTGTATTGTTCTGTCATGAAGGACAGTAAAACTTTACCATCTTCTGTATCTTTATTATTTCTGCTATGAAAATATTCATGGATAGGAAACTTGGCTCATGTTGTCCATAACAGGAATACTGGACAGCGAGTCTGAAGACAGAGGTTCTAATCCTTCCTGCTA
>NW_006442491.1:3573389-3600858 GCF_000325575.1 Pteropus alecto | reverse complement strand
GCTTTTGTTCTCAGTTTTCTCATCTGTAGAATGTGAGCATTTACACTAAATTGTCTTTACATTGCTAACATTAAAACTCTCTAATTTTATCAATAATTTTAAATCAATAATTTTAAAATTTAAAATTTAAAGCCTCCTGGAAGATGTTGGAAATGTGCTTCCTGCTAATTTACAGCCAAATACAGTTTTGCCTCTGAGCATGTCCTCAATCATTAATCATTTCTGTTTCATGAGAATTACTCTTATGAATGTGATTTTTTTTGTTGATTTCACAGAGCCATTGAGATTGCACAGCTCGATAGATTGCTTCTGCATGTCATAAATTCTTACTCATAGTAGAAACAAGGGATTTTCAAAGGGCTTTGGATCAGTTAACATCAGTGTCACCTGATACCCCCTCCCCTATGAGCTTTCTAGACATGCATAGTCATGGCCCTTACCCCAGCCTGCTGAATCAGTCTTTGGGGATGGGAGCCAGGAAACTTTGTTCTAATGAGGTCTCTTACCACATGTAGAAGAAGTTTGAGAAGCACTGCTGTAAGCATATCAGGCAGGTGCTGTGATTTTGCCCTTTGCATGTGAAGAAACCCAAAACAAAGTGTTTTGCTCCTTGAGTGACTTTATTTCCAGCAGACCTAATGGGCTTCATTGCAAACATGAAGATAGAGACCCTTTTGTGCTCAGGAAGCTACTGCTGCTCTGTCGAGAGCCTAAGGAAGTTAAGAGAGGAATGACAACATCCTTGGGGTAGAAAGGAGGACGGGATGGCATTCATTCTCCTTTCTACCCCAGGCTTGCTCCTCTCACTCTCCGAGGGATGGTGCCTTTGCTGATTTTGAATGAGAGTACCAGGAGGGCTTTGGTAGGGATGTATTATTTCTGAAAGGACTGAGAGGAGGAGCAGCACCTGTGACAGCTATTCCATTTCTGTTACACAGTATTTATTTTGAAGTTTGTTCTGGGCTTTGATTCCCAACCCTGTGGTGGCAGACAGCCCCCTCCCCCCGCCCCCCGTGGTCTGCCTACTGGCATCGGCATCGAGGATGGTGCCGAGGCCTGCATCTAGTAGGATGCTCTCATTGCCTCTTCCTGGAGAGTCTGCCCTGAGCTTAGAAGAGGTCCAGTGTGTCCTGTTATCAGCCACACTGATGGAAGAGTTACCACAGCACTGTAAGTAATTATAGACGTTTATTAGTGTGGGTGATGTGCTCCGCCCACGTTATACTCTTCCCAGTAAAGGGTTTCATAAAGTTTTTCTCTGTTTATCAAGTCTTAGCTGGCACTTGCCTGGAATATGGTATGACAGTGTAAGAGCTTGTGGAATTGTTTCCTCGCTGGAAACTCACTCTTACTGAGTTAAATGCTGCTGAGCAGTGAATGTCCTTACTCTTCTATTTTCTACTCTAAGAGTACTTAACTTGACCCATATTTTACATCCCCAATTATCTTTTAAACCTCAAAAATCATTTAACTAGGTTGCACCAGCCATGCCCTGCATAAGGACATCCAGCCTAGGTGAGCATGGAGACACTGGCATGGAGCTGCAGCAAGGAGAGGAAGGGCTCCTTTTTGCACGTTTCCATGAAGGTGTTCTGTACTTCTTCCCAGTCTGTGCACCCACGAGATTGGGGTACTCTCTGCAGTTCAGAGATGTTATTTAGACTGGCAGTGTCCCGGTTCCTGTGAGATGCAAAGGAAATATTTATTTTCACTAAGATGGTCTGCCTTCATCTCCAAGTATGAATATTTCTAAAACAAAACTTACCTTATCATGGACTTACCTCCTACACCACGGTTGCTTTCTGTTTAGGCTCCTAGGTGTGATGTCTGAGCATCTTGGATTCCTGTGTCTTTACCAGCATCCAGGAAGCAGGATTTCTATACCTTCTTCCTTCACAGTGTCTTCCTCATCTTTCTTCTCACCTTGTCTACTCTCAGCTCCACCTCATACCTGCACCTTCTGGTCCCTTGCCTCTTTGGTCTCCCAGCTCTCATCCTTTTTCTAGCACATCACACTGGACCAAGCTTCCTGACATGGTGCTACAATGGTCAGGCACATCTCCCTTTGAACATCTGTTAGTATTTCTGTTTCCTTCTACTTAGAAAGATATATTAGTCAGCTCAGGCTATAACATAAATATTACAGATTGGGTGGCCAAAACAGCAGACATTTATTTCTTAGAGTTCTGGAGGCTGGAAGTCTAAGATTGAGGCACCAGTAGAATCAGTATCTGGTGAGAGCCCTCTTCCTTCTCACTGTGTCCTCACATGGTGGAAGGGGCAAGAGAGCTCTTGGGTCCTTTTTTATAAGAACATTAATCCCAATCATGAGGGCTCATGTTCATGACCTAAACATCTCTCAAAGGCCCCACCTCCTAATACTATCACCTTGAACATACGAATTTTGGAGGGAACACAAACATTCAGTCTATAACAAAGTTATACTGAACCTTTAAGCCTGTACTTCAAGCTTCTAAAATTTGGCTCCAGCCTGACTCGGAGATAGAGGGCCAATTCCATAGCCCTTAGGGTCCAGGAGGCATATGTATTATAAATGAATTTAACAAGATGAAACACTGGGTGACAAACCAAGTAAAGCAACAACTTTTGCTCATTCTTTCAATATCAGTTGAGGGCTTACAGTATGACAGGCTCTGAAACATGTAATCACACTCCTTTTTCAAGGCCTAACTCAAATTCTATGTCCTTGAACCTTTTACTCTATCTAATGGTGAACTTTTATTTTTTGAACTTATTCATAATTTAATTTGCTATAATTCAACTGACTTTTATTGGGGAGACTCTCTTGGTACCATATGGAGCTCAATAAGAAACAGTCCTTGCCCTGGAGGCACACAGAGTCCATTAGAAAAGAGAGACATGTATGAACAATAAATTCTAATGCCACATATGACATGCCCTTACAAAAAAACCAGGGGAGTCTTCAGGAAGGGAACACCAGCTCTGGCTGGCAGCATTGGGAAGCATCACATACCAGAACTGGCTCATGCATTAGCCTTTTAAAATTGTTTTTACCAAACTAATTCCTGGGTTACTTCCTGCTGGTGAAATTTAAGACATCACTGATAATGCTAATGTTGTATTTGAACGCTCCTAGCTTATCCTCAATATCAATGGCCCTGTCCAGAAGTCATTCTATAATCAGTTGGACATGTCTTCATTTATATACACTTTTGTTTTCCATAGTAAATGTGTGGCATTTCATTGTGCTTATACGGTATGAATCTGAGTATTTCCTTTTGTATTTTGTTCTCATTCAATAGTATATGTTAGAGATTGATCTGTCCTCTTCTTTTTAATGTTAGGATGCTGTCTCAGGATATTTTGTCCACCCTCAGGATATTTTATGCTCTTTTCACTGGGAGCTACCTTCCCCAGCTCCCCTGCCCTCTGTCTTCGAGGCAGGTTCAGCCAACAGGAAGTACAGGAGAGAGAGAGAGAAGGAAGGGCATCTTTCCCTGCACCTCACTTCTCCCACCCCACTTCAGACACCCTCCCTGGCTGTGACTTCATTTATGCTGGCAACTCCTTCTTTCATGACCTGCTGATAACCCCTTCCCTCTCTGCCATTCACATTTTAGGGATGCTGACAGTTTTCCATTGTTGCTAATCTCTGAGTCGCCCCATCAGGCTGTTCAGCTTCTAAGCTACTCCATCACCTATGCAGCCAATTCCCTGTGTTAAATTTCTTCCATTTGAAATACCTTGTTTTCCTCACTGGTCTCTGACTTATTCATATGGACATACCAGAGATGATTTTGCTTTTTAGCTTCTCATCATGGTGGACATTTGAGTTGTTTGCATTGTTTTTCTCATCACAAATAGTGCTGGAGTTAAACATTCTTGTGCGCAGCTCCTGTGCCCATATGTGAGAGTAGTTTCTCTAGGTGACACTTAAGCAGTGGAGTCACCAGATCAGTTATTCACCTTGAAATCTCTTCGGTTAGCTTCTGGATCTCAAATGCCTCCACCTCTCTGCAGTACACAGTGAGTTGCTCTGCAGAGAGAAGTTTGCTAGGTAGCTGTTAGAAGAATGAATAAATGAATTTCTATTTGTAGTTGGAGAAAGCAGTGCTTAGTCGACCTCAGATGAAATGCCTCCAAGCCTTTTGACTGTTTTATGCCCTACTCACCTTGAACAGAGAACAAATTATTTTGAGGGCCCCGTGTCCTAGAGAAGTTGATGCAGGATCCAGGGTCTGTAGCTTTTGTTGTTATTTTTTCCTTAAACAACAGACATTTATTTTCTCACAGTTTTGGAGTCTAGTAGTCAGATCAAGGTTTTGGCAGGGTCATATTCTTCTGTGGCATCTTTTGTTGGCTCATGGATGGCGGTCTGCTCTCTGTGTCTTCACGTTGTCTTCTCTCTGTGCATATCTGCCTCTGGGTCCAAACTTCTCTTTTTTATAAGGTTTTCAGTCATAGTGAATTAGGGATAATCTCACCCTACTGTCCTATGACCTCATCTTAACTAATTACACCTACAGTACAAACCTTATTTCCAAATAAGGCCAAATTCTACAGTACTTGGGGGGTTAGAACTTTAGCATATGAATTTTTGTGGGCACAACTCAGCCCCTAACACTGTGCAAGTGGACTCTCTGTCCTTTGTCCACTGGCTCCTCTCAAGTGCTCAGCAATGGCTGGGTCCCCACTGGGATCTGACTGGAGATTCGCCCCCAGCCCAGGGAGGTTCTGGCTGACTGGCCCGGTCTCTGGGAGCGGTGTTGTGGCTGGTGTAGAATGAGTGCAGCGTGTGTCAGGGCTTAGGAAACCAGGTGATTTGGGAGAGTGTTGTGACTTTGAGGGTGGATGTAGGTGTTGACAGTGAGCAATGTGGATTAAAACCACAAAATAATTCAGGGGAAGCAAAGCAGTTTGTGTCCGGCGAACCTTAGGGTCTCTATTCCTTCCTAGAGAGGCAGCAATAGGCTGACCCATATTTCATTATTTGCTTCTGTATTCCGCCCCCTTCCAATGTTTTTAGATTTAAAAAAAAAAAAACTTAAAATGAGCATCAAAGATATATTGAAAGGCCAAGAGATGTGACAGAACACCCGTAAATAGAGATGCGTGTGTAGAAAAGGAGGGAGGGAATTTTGGGGATGGTGACATTTATAGCCCAGTGTCTGTAGGATTCTAAACGACTTTTTTAAATAGTTGAGCTGGTAGAGTTTTTCTCTTCTTCCCTAGGCTGTTATTCCCTAGGGAAATGCCCATGTTTCAAACACTTCCAAATCCTACAATTAACTTTTAAAAAGTAATATTAGTTATGTAGCACTTGGTCTGAAATAGTGATAATGTGAAATTATGGCAATACCACGAACATTTGATGAGCTCACTCCTCAGACACATAGGGCAGTGATCACACTGTGCCTTTTTTTTTTTTATTTTTTAATGAAAATTCTTTAAACTTTGAGTTCAGAGACCATCCAGATTTTTGGAGCTACAGATATTCATTCTTTCTCTTTTCCTCCCAAAGCAAACTTCTTTCTTGAGTGGAAGGAAATGACATTGGACTAGGAATTGCAGAGCTTGCTGTCTCTGGCTAGGCAGGCTCAGGTCAGGCTCTGAATGGAGTGGTCAGATTTGTGAGCCAGCAGCAACATCTGCTCCTCCTGGGCCTCAACTGCCTGTCTTCGACTGCTTTGCCATCTGTAAGTCATCTGGTAAAGGGATTTCATGAGAATTACCTTATGAAGGGTCCCTTTAAAGTCACGGCAATCAGTGCTCTCCAGGGTTCAACATCTGTTCGTGTGACACACCAGCTCAGCTTGGCTTCAGTCTCTCTGAGGCATTCAAAAGCCAGCAGGCCAAGTTTCAAATTTGAGGTGCAAATTCAATCCCTCACACATTCCCCACGTGTGGTACCCTGGTCTCTAGTTCTATGTCACGTCAGTAAACACATGTTGGATGGATGTTGATAGCTTGGGTATCCATGTGTGGCTAAATTCAGTTGGGTTGAGATTTCCCGTGGTGAAATGAAACTTAGGCAGAATGGAGAGATGCAAATCATACAGCTCTCACGTGGGACTCTGATTTCATCTCCTTCTTGCCAAATACCCCCACCTCCCAACTTTCCCTCACTCACCTTGCCTTCTGATTTAAGCTTGGACTTGGCCTTGCTTTCATTGATTTTGCTTCAAGAGCCTAAGCCCCTCTTACATTTTCCTGCTGCCTTTTCTATTTTCAACGCGAATAAGAAATGACAAGGATGGTTCCAGTGAAGAGAGAATATGATTCATTTTTGTTATTTTTAAATAAGTTTTTTGAAGTTTAACATATGTGGAAAATTATATCTATCATAAATGTATTACTTGATGAAGTTTCACAGACTTAACAGCTGCCAGGTCAAGAAACAGCAGGATCAGCACCCCTGAAGCCCCTCATGGCCCATTCTAGTCACCTCCACCCCAAGAGTGATCACTATCCCAACTTATAACAGCATAGGTCAGTTCTGCCTGTTTTTGTGTGTTGTTTCAGTATAAACCATGAATATGTTCTTTTGCCAAATGTTATGCTTCTGAGATCCACCTACATCATTTTGACCAGTTGTAGATTATTAATTGTTGCTACTGCCTAGTATTTTATTGTCAGAATTAATGGACATTTGAGTAATTTCAGTATGAGTCATGCTGCTCAGAACGTTCTTATCATGCCTTTCTGTGATCATGTGTATGCATTTCGATTAGGTCTGTACCTCAACGTAGATGTTTGGGTGTGTGGTTTGGCTTTAGTAGATCCTAATAAACAGTTTTCTAAAGTGGATGTACTTATTTAAAGTGTAACTTGAATATTAAAGCAAAGTGGATAATTGAGTTTGAACTTTATGGTCGCATCTGTTGGACTGAAAGGCTTCATGTGCAAACTGACCACAGACAAGAGATAATCCAAATTTTGAGGGTGGAGAAGTTGCTGCACCTTGGTGTCCTCACCCTTGTTTGGTGTTGGATCCCTGCAGCACGCGGGGTGGGGGGTGGTTCCCGACAGGAGACACACTAGAGGCACATGCCTTGCCCTCTCGAGACTGAAACAACAGTATTAACTATTACTAATATTATTGATTTTCCTCTATTCCTTCTCTCCTCCCTCCCCCTACTCTTCTTCATACACTTGTCTTTTTCTCCTCTCAGAACATCTCCAAATAGGAGTTGTATTCCCATCCCTCACCCATCACACACACACTGTACACACACCACACACACATACAGTACACACAGATACAACACACCACACACCCACATACCACACGCCCGCACACCACACACCCCACACCCCACACACCCCACACCCCACACCCGACACCCCACACACCCCACACACACACTCTTGTGTGTGGGAGGACCAACCCCTGAGGTAGTAATGCAGTTAAGGGAATGAATCACAGTGTAGAGAGGTGTTAATCATATGGGAGAAAGCACGATCACAATAACTGGAACTCTCAGAGAAAAGCTTATTTAAGGAAAAAAATACTTTCCAGAATTACCATGTCTGAGGCCAGGCCTGTGAGAGACAGTCCTCCCACACTCATGCTCCTGCGTGGTGTCCGCAGTAGGCCGAGCCCACATGAAGCAGACTGACTGGCAGAAATGACCCAGAGATCCTCAGAAAGAAATAAGGCTATGGCACGTTTTCTAGGTAGCACACTGCTTTCTTGAAAGCACCTCCCAGCTCAGGTCGGCCTGAGGCTGGGATCCTGGAACTTGGAGTGGAGGGCCAGGGGTCAGAACACCAGTCTGGCTTCTGTCCCCAGCACTCTGGGAGTGGAGGCTGCATCTTGGGTGACTGTTTTCTCATATGAGGTCTCATACCCAGAGACCTCTGCAGAGACGCAGCTCTTAGTTGGACCCTGAGCCCCCTGCTGCCAGCCTGGGACCCTTGAAGGGTCTCTGTCATGATGGCTGTGCCTTCTAGGAGCTGGTGAGTGAAGGCATCTGTGGCAGAACTGATTGGACACCCAGGGGGTCCTGCACATAGGCTTGGCACTAGTCCAAAGGCCCTGGACACAAGGGATGGCCAGGGCAGAGGTGCCAGCCTGGCTGGGAATGAATACACAAAACAAAGGCAAGTGGCTGAGTTGGCCTGGCAGGGTTTTATGTAGCTGTCACCTGCCCCTCTCTACCTTTTGGCCAGGTGCAGCCCTCTTGATCACTTCCAAGCTGCCTCCTCAGTCCTGTGGCCTTGTGCCTTGGATTCTGTGGGGCACCATGGGCCCTGGACTGGGAGAAGAACGATTTGGGTTCATCCTTCATTTTCTCCATCTTCCCTCTGCCCCTACCCCCGAGGACCTAAGAGATCCAATTTATTTAACGAGGTATGAAAATGCTGGCTTCCAACCCCCCTTCTGTTATTTTCTTCCACCCACCCAACATCTTAGGTGATTCTTTTGGCCCATAAAGCCTTAATAAAGCATTAATCTGTTCATTTTCCCCTGAAAATCATCAAAGACCCATATGACTGCTGTTTGGGGCTTTCAGTCACCCAGCAATAACTGGTGCTGCCACCTGAGTTTACGTAATTGCAACTGAAAGCAGAGGCTGGTGGCATTTCCATTAGCCATCACAGCCTTTATTGGAATAGATCTGAGAGCTCTGTTCTTTTGAAATAGCATGCAGATCCTCAATACCACATCACTAGACATGGGGTGTCTATCACTAGACATGGGGTGGCTCAGAAATGTGCATTGGCATTAAAAAGATTTTTTCCAGTGATTTCCCAATTCTAGGCTGCTGGAGCTCAAGGGACAGTAACACTTTAAAGTGGGCTGAAGTATGGTGTGCCCATATGCAGACAGGCTCAGGGAGACCAGCGGAGCTGGCACAGCACTGCCTGCACTAATTCTTCCTCCTTGGGAAGTCGCAAATGAATAAGGAGGCATTAACCTCCTTCTAGAAGAGTGTCCATTGTCTCCAGTTGATAGATCCTTATTCTTGGGCAAGTGAATTATTGACAGAGGGAGGCTAGATAACGCAAGATAGGCTGGGGATGAAAGCTGAACTGGGATGTAATCTCTGCTGGGGTCAGCCAATCCTACAGAGAGATCAGAATGCAACTCCATCACAAAATTGATCCTGTCTGGGAGTGAAGGGGCTGCTTTGTGTACCCCTTGTTAGCTACTCACTGGCCACTGGCTACAACCTGGCATGGGATCTGCAGTGACCTGCCAGGTGAGGCATCTTCTCTGGACAAGGGGGCAGGTAAGAGCCATCAGCAGCCAACATTCATAGCAGCTAGGGTGGTACCGTTGAGGTGAAGGGGATCTGGGTGGGCACCAGTAGTGAGCACTGCCCCGTCCATAGGCCTGGCTGGCGATGGGACCTCTCCTCTCCAAGTCCTGTCTCTGTGAACAGGACCCTATTGGAGCCCCCAGTTTGGATCATGCCGCTTGGACAGGTGTGTGTGGCCCTGCTGGAACTTTGCAGCAGGTTTGGGAAAGCAAACCAGCTGGATCCAAGAAGATCATGCAAGTGGGCAAAGAGGGCTTCAGAGATGAAGCTGCGAGGATCAGATGGGGTTTGGGGCAGCTTCAGAAGTTTAGGGAAGTGTTCCTGTTTGTGACATGTCAGAGATGACTTTTTATCAGTGTTTCTGCTCAGCCATGCTTAGTTCATGTGCTCTGAGACACCAGGATTTGTGCAGACACCAAGCAGGGCTTGGAGTCTCCGTTAGGTACCACCAGAACCACAGCTCTGTGCTGTCAGCCCTCACTTCCTCAGTGCCATCCTTTCTCAGATTACCTCTCCATTTCTCCATTCTCAAAGTGGGGCTGTTGGTCATGGAAATCTCACTTGGTCTCATTCAGGTCGGGGCAGGCATGCCAGGTCTGAATTCTGAAAAATTGAAAAGTGCTTGTAAGTGAATTTACAGAGCATGTTCAGGAGGGTTTCCAGGGCTGCATGGATGAGTAGATAACAATTATTTATGATAACTAGCACTTCCACTGGCCTGTGTCAGTGGTGCTTGTGGCATTTGCAGCTCTATTCCTTCTTGGCCAAGGTGCTCCTTCCAGACTCTGATGGCAGCTCCGCATTCAGAGCTCTTGGCACTCTTAGCTCTCATTGAGGGAAATTGTGATGAATAGTGAATCAGTGTCCCTGGACAATGTGGGTCATTTTACTGCAGAATGGCTGCCCTTTGTCTCTCTGGCAAAGGGTGCTGAGAAATGAATGTTAATGGCTGTAGAAATGCTGAATAATAAGTGAACTTGATCTCACCAGGCAGCAAGATCTGAAAGGCTCCTCTAATTGACCCAGTTATACCTTCAAGGTCTGTAGACTGTTGCTTTGGAAAAAGTGATCGGCTTAAGTATCTGTCTCTGTGCTTCAGCACTATCAGATCCCTGCCATAGACTCCCATCTCAACAGTGAGTTTTAGGTTTTTGAATAATAATTCAAAGGATTTCCTGGAAAAGGCAGAGGAGGGGAGGAGTCCTGTGGGATTGTGAATGGGTGTACTGGACATCCAGATTCAAGAGAAGATTAATTTACAGCTCAGAGGGAGGGGTGATGGTTTAATCTGAAGCCAGTCTGCATGGGCCCTGATGGGAGTGAATAAAAACCCCAGTTTTTGTGGGTGTTTCAGCTTTATTCATCCATTCATTTACTCATTCATTGAGTCAACAGAGGTGTGGGATGAGGTCAGTTTTTCTGGTGTTGTGTTTGAGATGTCCCATATAGATTGTGATTTGGGCAACACTGTCTGGGCTATGGGAAGGAGCAGTTCCTTACTCTTCTCCCAGGACTGTACTGCAAGCAGCTGGGAGTGCAGCTGGCATTTCCCACACTATTCAGTGTTCGGCAAGTGTGGGTCAGTTTTTTATTTTCTCTCTAAATTCATGGGACAAGTTCCTTCTCTCCTTATTAAACAATAATTTTCAGAAGTGGTAACTCTTAATGTCCATATACCTATAGAAAGAACATAGATTAAAGATTTTATTTAACTCATATGGATAAGGGAACTGGTAAGATGTTATAAACATTTTAAAGGAGAATCCAAAGAACAGACACATATATAGATCAGGAATATTGTGCAAATAGAGGCAAAATTGGTTGCTTTCACAGTCAGGGACAGAAGTCAGTTGAACCTACTGAACAAAATTTGCACGTATAATATTTTGCATCACTATCAATGTACAGAATTGTAAAATAGATCAAGGGCAATGAAAAGTTAGAATCGGACAGTCTGGTGGAAAAGTACGTTCTAGATGATGCTTGCTTTTCTCCTGAAGTATAGATTTTCCCCTATACTCTTCTTAATAAAGTCTATTATTTAAAGCATTAAACTTATTTTACTCAAAAAGTGCCTCTCTCCTTTTTAATGCATAAGTAGCAATGATGAAAGGTTTTGTTGTTGTTATTTTGAGATGTTTTATGTCTGTTTTTGATACTAAAGCAAGGTTTTTACTCTTCATATAACTTGAAGAATTATTTTGGAAGAGAATTACTGAATGTACCCTGTTTAGTTTCCCAGGACCTATGTTAATGAGTAAAAGTATGACTTACAGGGTTTATATATATGTTTTATAAAATCTTGGGTATATGAATAACATTGGAATAGTGAATCTGTGAATCAGAAATGAATTGGTTGAAATAACACGGAAGGTTCTAAATCACAGCTTTGTGGGGTGGAGGATGAGAGTTGGGGGAAAGGACACCTGCAGATAATTCCAGAACACATTTCCCCCCAAAATAATTGGGAATTTCTTTAGGTATTAATTTTTAACCTCTAAAAACTCTGAATGTAATTTAATTTAAGGTTATATTTTCACAGTTCGAAAGGACCCCGAATCCTGGAGGCTTCTATCTTGTCTGCTATTCTGAAGTATATCCTGACAAGATTTGTAGGTGTTATGAACAGTGAAAGGACTAGGAAGTTTATGGCAGGGTATAACTTACATAGCCACCTCTGGTTTATTGTAAAAATATTTTGTCTTGATCCTCCTGCAGACCTTGATGTGGCTGACCCACCTCTCCTGTTGGAAACCCATCGCTTCTTTCCTTGACCCTTTACAGTCTCTTGTTTTCCATCACTGGGGCTCTTCTCCATGTCTTTCATTGGCCCCCCCTTCTACCCATTTGTTGCTAGGACGCTGCCCCAGGTACTGTGCTCCTCTCTCCCAGCCACCTTCCCCTGGACACTGCATCCTCATGCAGAGACTCAGCTCCCACCTTGGTTCAGATGATCACAATCTTCATTCCGCTCTGGAGCACCACACCAGCATTTCCAGCTGCCACTGGACATTTCCAGCTGAATATTCTTACACTTCATACTCATTATGTCTAAAATACAAATTTCTAAATTTCTACTAATGACACGTAGCTCTTTTTTTTTTAACTTATTTTCCCATCCGATTGCCAACTGCTGTCAATTCTTTCTTCTCAATATCACTCCTATCTGACCCTTCCTGTCATTCCACTGTTGTATCATAATATTCCAGGCCTTCCTCCCTTTATCAGCAAGTCATCACCTCAGCTTCTGCATTAATCCTAATTTCGTCAGTATTCCTTTAGCACCCTGTGAATGGATATCATGATCCAGGCCCTGACCCAGCTGTTAGGGTTCCAGTGCTGAGAGTCTGCCGAGAAGACAGACATCAATTAGATTCTCACACTATTAAGAGTATAATCATAAACTGAGAACAGTGCTGGAAGGAAAGTGCTGCAAGAGCATGTAATGGGGAACCCTAAATTAGTCTGGAGGAACAGACAAGACTTCTGCCAGGAAATGATCACTGAGAGAGCACCTGAGGAACGAGAAGGTGAGGTGGAGGCGGCGAGTTTATCAGGCGAGGAACCTAGTGCTTACCAAGTTCTGGAGATGGTTTGTGGCATTAGACTGAGCATGAAAAGGTAATGTGCTACGGTGAATGAGGGGCAGAGCGATGCAGGATGAACTGGGGATGGAAGAAGGCAGGGGCAGGCTGACGCTAAGTTGCAGTAAGAATTCAGGTGTCTACACGAATGAACCTCAAGGGCATTATGCTAAATGAAGTCAGACAGAAAAAGACAAATACTGTATGGTCTCACTTATATGTGGAATCTATAACAGCCATACTCGGGAAACAGAGCATACAATGATGGTTGCCAGGGGCCTGGGGGAGGGAGAGATGTTGTTTAAAAGGGTGCAGACTTCCAGTTATAAGATGAGTAAGTCCTGGGGATCTAATGTACAGCATGTTGACTATAGTTAACAATATTATATACTCAAAAGTTGCTATGAGAGTAGATCTTAAATGTTCTCACCACACGCATACAAAAAAAGGTAATTAGGTGAGGTGATGGAAAGGTTAGCTAATCTTACTGTGGTAATCAGTTTACATACACGTGTTAAATGTTGTACACCTTAAACTTACATAATATTATATGTCAATTATATCTCAACTTGGGAAAAAATAATTCAGGGGTCTATCCCTAGAGCAAATGAGAGATCTTTGAAGGGTTTTAAGAAGGAAGGGAAATACATGACCAGATAAGCCTTTTCAAAAGGTCATTTTGACTGCTGTGCAATGTCCAGAAGACAAGATAACCTAAAAATCTTCCTAATCCAAAATAACAGGAAATGTTGGACAGTATAATATCCAAGCTGAACTTACTAGGAAGTAAGAAATATTGTTGGAACTGTGAATAAAGAAAAAGCTGAATACCCTAGGAGCACACTGGCTCTGACAGTTTCACCCCCCTGGTGGCATTTGTCCATCTCAGTAAATAAGGGATGTGACTTTAATGACTACACAAGGACTCAAGACAAGCCTGGGGTATAAGTGGATTGTGTAGGTCATTTGGGACACTGACATGAAAGCAGAATCCTTTGAGTAATGAAAAGGGGACCATATAATATATCTACTTCCCACAAAAGAAAATGCTAAGAAGTTTGTCTTCTTGACCTGGGCTCTGGTTGGAGGTTAGTGAGTCTTCTCCAGAAATATCTTAACCAAAGACAGGTTGCCTCAAGTGGGTTCAGAATTCTTCTTTATATTGCTTTCATGGTCCTGGGACCCTATGCCAAGAAATTATCATAATCATGATTCCCACACTGGTAATACCCTGGGCTTCCAGGAAGCACCACGGTTTTCTCTGAAGTTCTGAATAGAATGAAACTCTAAAGAATTTTGGATAATAGAATTCTTGTGTGCGTATATATGTGTGTGTGTGTGTGTGTGTGTGTGTGTGTGTGTGTGTGTGTGTGTGTTTGTGTATGTGTGTATGTGTGTGTGAAAATATTTTAGATTGTATAAAGCAATATTAACTTTATAATCAGTTTGGGCAAATGATCAGAAAAGCATTTACAGTCTTTGTACTTTTGCTCAAGAGAGTGGATATATCGATTACAGATTAATGTTATTAAGTTAAATGTGCATGTTAAAAGTTATAGGAAATTACTAAAATACTAAGAATAGGATATATGATTTCCAAACCAGTAGAGTAGAAAATTGGTATGTAACCCGATTGGTCCAAAGAAGGGAGAAAAGTACGAATGGGGGAGGGGGAGAAAGGATAAATAAAAGATACAAAATGAGGAGGTAGAAATAAGTTCAAATATATGAATAATAATAAATGTAGGTGGACTAAATTCATGACAGATTGTCAGATTAGAGTAAAAAAATTCAACTACAGGTTGTTTACAAGGGACACATCTACAACATTGGCACGGATGGTTGACATTAAAAGAATGGGAAAAGTTGTAGGCAAACACTACCCAAAAGGTACCATTGGTTTGGATAAGATTAGATATTATTATCTAATAGTATAGATTTAAAGGCAAAAATAATTATTTGGAATAAAGTCATTATTCAATGGTAAGTGATATAGTTAACTGGGAAGAGAGAATAATTCTAAATCTTTAAGCACTTGATAACATAGTCTCAAAATAACAAAGCAAAAACTGATGGTTTTCAAGAAGAAATTGAAAAAAAAAACCTGACACATTTTTAATCGTATTGAGAGATATTAATACAGTTTTCTTAGTAAATCACAGATCCAATAATAAAATATCATTAAGGATATAGAAAATTTGAACAAAAGTTTTATCAGATTGAAGGTAGGGGCATTGAAATGCAATGAATACATTTATTTACAAACTTTGTAATTTTCTAATTAAAAAAAAACAGATTATTGCAGATTATTAGAATTAATGCAAAACATCTCCCAGATTTACTGAATAGAAGATCAATATCTAAAAATCAATTCTACATCTATACATCAGTCACACGTAAATAGAAAAATATATACCACTTAGAAAGTAAAGCCAATGACCCCATTCAGGTATTCTCTCTGTGAGGGCTTTCCCAATCAGGCAACCTTCCTACTTAGGTACAAAAACCAGTTCTTGTATATCTATGCCCGACCTCCTACTTTTCTTCACTAGAGTTATTTCCTCAGTTGCTTGGCTTAATACTTTTCTAAGAGAAAATTAAAAAGAAAGGAATTTAAATCCAATTTCTGAAATTGGAAGTGTCCACTTCCTCAGGACACTCTTTAGAAGGGAAGGATATAATTGCTGAGGTGATAATTTTGTGGATCAAAATATGAGGCCCATAGTTATTGAAATTTTCATTCTTGGAGACAAAAAACCGTTCCCAGTCCTGTCCAACACTGTAGCCTAGGGCCGCATTCAGGCAATCAAAAGGTTGAAATATGGAATTGAGGTGTGTTGTCAGTGTAAAATACCATATTTTGAAGACTTAGTTTAAAGGAACGTGACTACCTCATTAATAATTTTATGTTGATTATGTGTTGAACCTTGAACAATGTGGGGTTAGGGGCGCTGTTCACCTTTGCAGTTGAAAACCTGCATTCAACTTTTGACTGCTCCAAAACTTCAATTTTCCCTCCACATCAGTGGATGATTGTTTCCATCCCCACCCCGTGGATACCCAAATCCCCGAATGCTCAAGTCCCTGATGTAAAATGGTGTAGAACAATGCATGCAGTTGGCCCTCTGCATCTGCAGATTCCCAAATATGGGTTGAAAATACTGTTGGGATTCTATGGATGCAAAGTTATGGGATACGGAGGTCTGGCTGTATATTTATTGGAGAAAAAATCCACATGTAAGTGGACCTGCACAGTTTAAACCTGTGTTGTTCAGAGTTCAACTGTGATTGGTTAATTAAAATGAATTTCACTTTTCCTTTTTCCCTTTCTTAATGTGAATACTAGAAAATTTGTTACAAGTGTGGCTTGCATTTATAGACAGTTTATTTCTGTTGTTCAGCACTGCTATAGGTTTCTAATTCCTAATTGTGCGGTTTGGGGTTAGTGCTTCATTTTCTCTCAGGCTCAGTTTTATCCTTATAAATAAGGGTTATAAGTGTTTCATGTACCTTAGATAATTGAGAGCATTCAATAGAGAAACCCATTCCCAAACTGAGTGCTTAATAAATGGTGAAGCTTTATACCTACACTGCTTGATTTTGTTTCTTGTTTGTTCTGGAGCACAGTGCAGTCCCAGAAATAGAAAAACAGGGCTTGGAGAAAATTGACCACATTGCTGGCATCTTACCTATTTTTTTGGAGCCAGGAATCAGGACCAGCCTCTAGGCAAAGTTTTGCTATTTGTCTTCTTTATGGGTTCTACTTTTAGAGAGAATCCCGTTTGCCTGACATCCTTTTAATTCTGCTGTGGTTGTACAGAATGGTAAAAATGACCATGCAAGCTAAAACCCTGCAAACCAATCTTAATACTCAATGAGAAAAATTGTGATGGTTTTGTGAACTTTGAAGTTTTTTTGTCACATCATTAAAAACAATCTCACCATTGGTTACAAATGTCTAGTGAAATGAAAAATAGTAAAACTAGTATTTAGTACACATAATTAAAAACATAGAAATATTGAGAATTAAAGTATTTCATTTCTTTGTAAAAAAAAAAACTTACCAAGAATACTTTTAACTCGTGCTTATGATATGGACTGAGCATTTTTTCTAGGCGTTGGCAAATTGTCCTACTACTTTCTGAGTTTGGATCAGCCTCCAACATTTCATCCTTTATACTTTCAGTGTTGTGAAGTATCTCCAAGAGTTTTTTAATGTGAAGTTTTTCTGCCAGTGTCACTTCATCCATTTTTGTCACAACCACTTTCTTCATTTGTGCTGATAAGTTTGTCTTCACTGAGTTCATCTGGCTGCATTTCTAGAGTCTCAGGAAGCACAGCATCATCAGGCTATGCCTTCCATAACTCTGTTTACACTCTAGTTACATTTTCGTTTTCCTTCCACTGTTACCACTCTTCATTTTTTTGCTTCACTTTCGTCTTGTTGGCCAGTTACTTCTTTGATTATCTATCTCATAGAATGCCACATGGATTTTTCATTGGAATCCATGAGGCAGTGATTAGTTGTGACACTGTGAAAACATTGGTGTGTTGGTCACCAATTGTGGAGTGCATGTTATTTACATAGTGATTGTGGACTGAAGCACTAACAGTGAGTTTTTACTTTTAACAGTTTCTCATGGTTAATATATCATGATAACAGAAACTTGAACTGTGTTGTTGGGGCACTGGTATTATTCAGCTAAACGGTGGTACCTGAAATTATTGCCTCTCAGAGGTCTGCCTGTTCTCAGCAAGCTTGGAAGGTTATTCATCAGGGGAGACACACGACAACCTCTCAATCTTTTTCTCTTGTCCCTGTCTGATCTGAAAGGCCACCTTTCCTATTTCTGGTTCTCAAATGTTATGTTGTGGGCATGCCAAGTGTACCGGGGAAAATACACAGAGGCCAGCATTCATTAAGTCATTCAACAGCTATGTGTTCTGTATCCATCTGTGCTGGGCGTGTGCTAGGCTCTGGCATGTTTGCTGGCAAGTTAAAGTGCCTTAAATTGCTCTCATTTTTGTTTTTGGCAGCTAACTTTCCAGCATATTTTCCAAATCACCACTTATACCATTTGCACAAAGTTTTAAAGTGACTTCTCATTTGCACAAGTTTCCACTATCTCGATTGCCAGGATGCACATGCTGTCAGCAGCATCAAGTTCCTGAGGTTGGAATATGGTCCACATTTTGGCATGCCATATGGGACAGTCCCTTTTCTAAATAGAACAATCAACTAATGGACACAGTGTAAACTTGCATGGTTGCTGGTTAATTATTTAAAGCATGTGTCATCAAAGCCAGTCAGTTTTCTTAGCATCTTTCTTCAGTGTTTTTAATTGACCTGGGAATTATGGCTACCATACTCTAAAGGGTGTATTACGGTTTATTTAGGATCAGATGTCTTTGCCTGGAGGGTTAAATTCCACTGAAAAACTACTTCAGCCAAAGAGAGGTGTGACAGGAGAGGTTTGTGATCTTAGAGCTTTAAAAAAAATGTTTTAATCCATTTGAGGTTCATTGCCATTAAATACATTAAGTAATTCTGGCAAATAATGTATTTGCTTAAGAAATCCAAAACATTTTTGATAAAACAGCTCTCTGGCTTCCAGTGGTAAAGGGAACCAAATACTTATTGAGCTAGGAGCATTCCAGGAGCTGTCACATATCATCATACACAATCCTTGCCATAGCCTTATAGGATAGGAACTAGTATTTGCAATTATATAGTCGAGTATCTTGAAGCCTAGACAGGTAAATTAAGATGCCCAGGATCTTAAGTGTTAGGGTTGAATTTTGAGTTTTGAGTTTGTCTGATTCCAAAGTCCTTATCCTTTTCTCTGTAGGAATGATCGTAAATGCCTGGCCTACTGGCCACTACTATTACCCTGGTCCCATTACAGACATCATCAATTGATAACCTGTTTGTTCTCCTGCCTTACACCATGCTGCTGCCCATGAAGATACTGAATGGTGCTCAGAATGGAAAACCCATCTCACCCCTTAAATGACAAGTAATGTGAGCACAGAGATCTTTGGGATGTCTGGACTAGGGAGGCACTGGTATAGATGCTGGTGAGCAGCTTTCAGGCTAGTTTAGCCACTCACTGCTGTTCTGTCAGAAGTGTTACTCCCTTCTTCTAGCAATTTCCCTGTGCCTACCATTTCTATATTTGGGATACTAAGAGAGAGCTAATGTGTTCCCTGTGGAATATGCCACAGACAGGAAGAAAAACAATTATGAATTTAAATCCTGTCTGGTTAACCTCTGTCTTGGTTTGGATTTCCTTAAAAGTAGACCCTCAGACAAGAATTTGAGCACAGGTGGTGATTCAGGACTTGTTTCAAGAGAGGGAATGAGCAAAGTGAGACAAAGTGGGGGAAAGGGTTGATAAAAGGTGCATTCTTAAACAGAATACCACCATGGGTACCTGGGGTCAACTCTAGGTCTAAGAGAACATGAAGAACCTGTCTCAGAGGCAGGAAGCTGGGGTATTTATCCACCACATCCAGTCTTCTATTGGTCGAGGGCTGTTCACATTCCTCCCTTCTTCCAGGATTAAATCTTCTATACCTTTCAGGTGTTTCTGTGCCGATCAACCTCCCCTGGTGCTGCAGAAAGCCCTCAGGAGGAGAAGTTGGAAGATGCAGGCATTCGGGTGGGGAAACTGTGAGCAGGACATTGCATCAAGGGCACCCCCATGGGATTGTGTATGATGATATGTGGGGCTTCTCCAGTGTCTGCTGCCCCTGGCTTCTGTTGGGTGATTTTCTCAGATTGTGGGCAGAAAGTTAAGCTGATATCACTTTCCTCACTTTAGAGTGTCACCCAGATTATTTATGTTTTGAATGGCTAGTGCCATGGGATATACAGACTTCAAATGGCCTGTCTCTGTGGCCAGGCTACATTTTTAGTGATCGCAGCACAATTGTGTGGATCTGAAATTTATGGTAGTGGTTGATTCCATGAAAGACAACACAGAACACTGCATGTAGCTCCTAATAAATTCCTTGTTACCAATAAATTCCATTGTTCTTCTCAAGACAGCAGACCATATCAGAGCAAATGTTACCCCAGACAACCACAGATTGAAGACCGAAGAGTTTTGGGGCCAAAATCACTAGCTTTGGAATGGAGCCAAACAATCTTTCAGTAGTAGAAGGGGCAGGGTGAATTCGAATGATCTTTGCAATGAAGAGACCCTTAGTTTTGGAAGGTCCTTGAAGTTGTGAGTAGCAAAATCTTTGCCATCACAGCTTGGATCAAGAAGAAGCAATGGTGGTGACAGGGGAACGATGTATTTGCGGTAATAGGCGCTAATTAACACAGACGGCTGATTTTAATCATTTTTGTCATCTGTTGAAATGAGCTTGCTGACAGAGTAGTTCAGTTTCATCTTTTCCAATAGGCAGATATTCAAAACTGTTCTCATTTTCCTCCCTACTTATCTTCTTTTAGTTTAAAAAGGCCTAAAATTAGAATGGTGGGCACATTTTTTGAGAACCCCCATACAGCTTACTTTGAGTTGTCTTGCTACATTCTTTTGTGTGTGGTTTTGTCCTCTTGGGTCGTGTGAACTGGGCAGAGAACAACTCATTTCTTACTCAACAATTTTTTTATGGGCCTCCTATGATAAACTTCTTTGGATCCTTCAATAGAGCCTCCAATATGGGGGAGGACTCAACATACATATATTTAGAATTAACGTGTCGATAGTTTCTGTGTTAAATTCTAAAGAGATACACAGAAGAAGCGGTACTTGATTTCACAATCTTATGGTAGGAGCTGTGTGTGCATTTAGATTTATAGAATTATGCAATAGTTACTTTGCCTCTCGGAGTGAAGCAAGATCATGTGGAAACATCTGGATCAATTCTTGGATACTTGGTCTTCCCACGAGATTAGGCAATAGTGCTGTTCTAAATATGCCCCCAGGCAGCAGACAGAATGGTATCATTTATAGAAGGCATCCCAGCATTTGCCCTGGAAGTCCATGGGCTTATCTGCCCTTTCCTGTAGGAGTGGGTGGTGGAGGGGGACAGATCTGAAACTTTACATACCCTAGTGGTCCATCTGGATGTTTCAGGGCCCAGGTCATATCCCAGAAATTTTTATCATTGACCTAACATGTTGAGTGTAAATGACCTGCCACTGTTGGTTTTAGGAGTCATTTTAAAGTCATTTCACTACAGGAAAGGCATGAAAATTGTTTCAGACTCCACAGTCTGATTAAGGCATGAATGGCAGATACTAATGGATCCCTTGCTACACGTCACCCTGGCACAGCCCCATTGCCACCCCGGGGGTCTGAACTCTTCTGAGCAGTCAAGTCAGAACCCTCTAGACTTCCCAGATCCTTAAGCCACATAGTCTAGCATTCACTTCTCTGTTTCGTGGTTGTTAATTTTGAGTTTTCAGCATCTTTACTTAAAGGAACTATGTCTGTACCTCCTCCATGGCCTTCTAAGGTCTTGGCAGTTTGACCAGCAAGTTGCTGTAGAGAAGTCATGCCTCTCTTCCCTTTGTCCTCCCACATTTTCCTCAGGCTCTTCTCCTCATGCCCTATGGCCCTGGTTGAAGACCTACTGTATGCCCAACTCAGTTTGGCAGGAAAAGGAGCCAAGAAAAGTATATTAACTGTTCCTTTCCTCAAAGAGCTTCCGGAATAGATGAAAAAACAAGGCATTCACACATGAGAGAGCCACAAGATCTGACATTCCAGAATTAAATGTGAGCAGGGGAAGCCCAGAAGTGGGAGAGCAAAGAAGAAAAGGGACTCAAGTGCAGAAGGAGGTGTCACAAAAAAGGAAGATGCAGGCTGATCACATCTCCAAGTGTGGTATGAATGTGGCTTGGCAGAAAACAGTGTGCTGCTTCATAAGCCAGGAGCCAGGTCCAGTGTGCATGTTGCCTGTCTATGCTGAAGGGCCTGGTGAGAGACAGTAAGGATTGGTGGGGACTGTGGTGAGGGCAAGGGAGCTTTCCTTGTCCAAAGGGGAGTAGAAGCTCTCCTAAGTGTCCACACAGCAAGAACTCAGGCCCTTTTTGCCATGTCCTCTGATTTTTCAAGAGAAGCTGGAAATCTGGCTTTTTATATGAAATCAGGAGACTTTTACAACACTTTATGAACCAACCTAAGCATGTTTATGTCAATCTCTAGCCATATTGTGCCCTCTAGCCTTTGCCATCCCAGCATGCTCTTCTTAGAGAATGACATTGCCCTGGCAGCCCTGATACGCCTCCACTCCTGACTGGGTACCAGAGCTGGGCTGCCTTTGTGTAGGCACCCCAGACGCCCCATAGGCTCCCAAACAGGTTGTAGGAACCCCACTTCATCTCTAACAAGTAAAGGCTGGGGGAGAGAGCTCACCTGTGGGGAAATTGCCTTTCCTATACTTACCAGGCTGCTTGCTGTCTTAGGCTAGGATTCTGAAAAATCATTTCGGAATGGAGGACATGGTTTTGGGACAGAAGCAGTGAATCCAAGCAATGTGGAGTCTGTCATTCCTCAGCAACAAACTCAGCAGTTTTCCTTCCAATTTCATAAATCCAGACCCTTGTGGCTTGTGCAACAAGCGTGATAACAAGTAATAATAACTCATAAGAAAAAGGAAGACTTTTTTAAAATCTCCCTGACTCATGCCTCTAGCATAGGAAATATAGACAGGGTGGCCACAAATATTCTCTGGAGCTGGAAGACACAATTCCGGAGATCATGCTTCATGCATGGGAAGATCTGAGAGGTCTTTCCAGGAGGAGAGGACTCCACAGGGAGGGACCTGGGCTTCATGGATGTCCCGATCTTCTCAATGGCAGCATGGTAGTCAGGAGCCTGGACTCTGGAGCCAGACTGCCTGGGTTCAAATAACGACTGTGCTACTTATTAGCTCTTTGACCTTAAATTAGTTACTTAACCTCTCTGTGCTAAACTCTTCAGCTTTAAATGCAGATAATAATAATGATGAAACTTCCCACGCTGGGTTGTAAAAATTAAAACTGTTGTATGTAACCATTTAGAAAACTGTCAGGTGTATAAAAACTTCCATAGAAATGTTCGCTCTTATTAGTATTACTATATTAAGTACAGAAGAAAAGATACATCTGCCCCTTTACATAAGTAGTGTGATTCACTGGTTGGGGATCCACAGAGCAACATTATTTATAAGGGGTTGATGTTCACTGACACTCATTAATCCCAGGTGTGTCTGCATCTCCTCTTATGAGCACCCTATAAAGTAGGGGACATATGTATTGTGTTGCTGTCAAGGGGTCTTGGGGAAGTTGAGTGGCTTATAAATGGTGACTCATCAATTTAACCTTTATTGCCTTTCAGCAGCTGCCGCTGTTTAGAGTTGGCTTTTCTGGAGGGTGGAGCAGTACTTTCTTTAGGGTGATTGTGACTGGATGGCCCAACACCTGTCCCACTGGGCCCATTTCCTGCTTAAAAACAGAATGATGGCCAATGAGATTTGGAGTGCTTTTGAGAGAGAGAGCAGTGAGCTTCCATGGATGCCTGTTTAGCCTGCTGATTTTTCATCTTTATCCCCTCTATGTGGCCCAAAGTGTGGGTGAAAAGGAAGCATGGTGCCATCAGCTGGGCCCAGGAACACTTGGGTTTGATCTCAGATGAAGCCATTGACTGGCATGTGATGTTGGGAAAGTAATTAT
This sequence comes from Pteropus alecto, assembly GCF_000325575.1. Classification (NCBI taxonomy): domain Eukaryota; kingdom Metazoa; phylum Chordata; class Mammalia; order Chiroptera; family Pteropodidae; genus Pteropus; species Pteropus alecto. The sequence goes on along the minus strand of NW_006442491.1, from coordinate 3,577,354 downwards.
CCGTATAGGGTTTTATTTAGTTTCCTAAAGGGATATGACTAGATCTGCACTAATATTGGAGATATGAGCCGCATGTGGCCCCCGAGCAATAAAATGTGGCTCATCCATTTGTGATGTGTAAAATTCAATGACCTTTGAAGGCTTAGTACAAAAAAAAATGTAAAATAGTTCATTAAGAATTTTTGTCCACACAGTGGAATATTATTCAGCTAAAAGGAATGAAGTATTGATATGTGCTGCAACATGGATGAAGCTAGAGAGCATGCAAAGTCAGAGGAATCAGGCACCAAAGGCTACATGCTGTATGATTACATTCATACGAAATGCCCGGAATAGACAGATCTCTAAAGACAGAAAATAGGTTAGTAGTTGCCTAGGGCTGGGCAAGGGGTAATGGAGAGTGACTGCTAATGCTTGCAAGGTGTCTTTTGGGGTGATGAAAATATTCTAAAATTAGATTATGACGATGGTTGTACAACTCTGTAAACATACTAAAACCATTTAATTGTACACTTTGGGTGCATTTTATGGTATATAAGTTATATCTTAATAAAGGTGATAAAATAATTTTTTATATTTATTACATGGTGAAATGATAATATGGCTATATTAGGTTAAGTAAAATATATTATTAAAATTATTTCACCTGTTGCATTTTGCTTTTTTAATGTCTGTGAGAAAATTTGGAATTGCATATGTGGCTCATGATGTATTTCTCTTGGACCATACTGTTCTGTACACTCTCAAAGGAACTTCCTGCTTTCAAAATTCTATTCCTCCGTGAAATGATCCCTAGGTTTGGACTTCTGATGATGACTCATCTGGTACCATGGCTGAAACCCAAGTTGAAAAAAAGTTCATTTGGATCTTTTTTTAGATTTGCAAACCATTTGCAAAAATAGATTTTTAAAGAGAAATCCTGGAAGGAGGTGCAGAGTCACATAAGGTGAGACTGAGCTGGTCTGTTACTTTCTTTTGCCACCATGAGCCACCCACAGCCATCTACAACCACGGACAGGTCTATTTTAAAAAATTTACAGTCTAAGCTTGAACAGCGGTTTCCTCAATCCATCCTCCTCTTGGAAAGTTGACTTGGGGACTGCTGCTGCCCAGAGGAACAGGCTGTAAATCCTGGTTGGCAATAAGTCTTAACAGGAGTCTGGCCGAGACATGTGCCTGGATTCCTCATGTCCTTACGGCCTAGTTGGAGGCCATGAGAGTGTCTTTTATTTCCCAAAGGGCTCAGTGGCAAAACACAAACCCTGGCCTCCGATCTCACCTCTGGAAAGGGCTGGGCTGAAGGTGATCATGAGAAGTGTCTTTTTACTTTAGTCCTCCTCCAGGAATTATTCATTGAATACCTGTTCTGTTTCCTGCCTTTTGCTGGATGCTGTGGGGAAATTCAGAAGTCCAAGTTATATGGTTTTGTGGAGAGACCTGCCTCCTGCAATAACTAGGAAGTATCAGTGTCCATTTAAAAAAGACCCTGGTTGTAGCTTGCATTTCCAATGTGAGGTGGGTCTTTCTCTTTTGCTGGAAGAGTCTTCAAACCCTGGGATCACAAGCACTTGTCAACCTCTGCATTCTTCAGCACCTGAACTTGGGTTGGTCTTTGTTTAGAATGTTGTTCCTAAACTATTTTATTTCTCTTTTTACCTGTTTTCATTTAAACAATGGGTGCAAGTGTTCACCAGTTGGGGAGGCCCAGCTGCAAACTCCCGGAGGCTGGTGCCCCATCCCACCTGCTCACACCAGCTGTCATCCCAAGTCTCTAGACTGGCTGCTTCCTGCACTGTGAGCTCTTCTTACTCATTTTAAAGTTTGGGCAAGGGCACAGGGAAGCAAGGGCTTTCTGTAAAAGCCACTTTTAACATTTCTCTAGGGATTTAGGCAAAAGCAAACTTCTTTAGTTCATGGGCTTCTTTCAAACTAATTGTAGTCACAGAGAAATAGTAATAGAAACAGTAATGATAAGGAAGATGTAAGAACGAACATTTTCCTATCACTTTTCCACTAAATATGAGCTTTCCAGAGAAGAATAAACAGGCATTGAGTTTGCATGGGGTAAAAAAAGCAGAAGAGATGGAACACTTGACAGAGGCCTTGTCAGAGTGGTTTGCGGAAACATAAGCCAATCACATTGAGGTCCTATTTTGTCCTGCCAATAATTCATGAAAGCAACATGCTATTTCATCAGAAGGTTTCCATTTTAACATTAGCGCAAGGATAGGGCCTGTTTCACATTTAGATTAGAGTCAGGTACATTTTCTGGTAATCATGATATCTATAGAGGGACAGAATAGAGCTGCTCAAAGATACTTTTGCCTCTGAGCCAAGTTATTTGATGACTCTCCCAGGAAAGGACATTTTGCTGATATGGCTTTGCTACTGAGGGGAAGTCCTCTAAACACCTCTAATGAGAAGACAAATCAGACTGTGGTTCTGGAAGAAGAAATGAAATAGGTATGTAGCTTGAGAGATGAGGAGGCTATGGATGTCCTGCCTCCAGCACATGATATCTAAGGAGCGAAGGCTCTGTCATTCATGAGTGTTGGTTTTGGAAGGGACTACCTCTGTCCTCTGGACACCGCCAGGAGATCCTCCTCTCAACGATGGGTATTTGTCATGCACTCGGTCACTGTGTCGGCACCAGGCCGCTCTGGCAGTGACAGTACAGGCCCAGGTTTTAGGCGTAGCAGACACAGTCTTGGAAGCAGAGCATTGCTGAGCGGCAGTGCACCATTGTGTTTTGGAACCAGCAGAGGTGTTCTGACCACACGTTGGCCACAAGGACGCCCCGTCTGGAGGAGTTTCTTTTACGCACAGATCTTGGCCACATAGCAATAATCTTTTTTTATATCACTGTTAGATACTGTAAAGGGGACGTTATTAATATTTATGTACTGCTGGGACCTTCTGCAACATTATTTCCCCTCCAACATTTTATATGAAAATGTCCAACCATGGAGAAGCACAGAAAGAACTGTGCAGTGCATGCCTAGATTCCACCATTACTGTTTTGCTATACTTGCAACATTTTTTTTTTGTCACAGTAAAATCTCAATAATTCTCTCACTATATTTTCCTTTTAAAAACCAGCCCTATCCCTTTCATGCTGCACATAAAAACATGGAGGGAAGATTAGGCAAAACAGCATACATGCAGCTGAGATGAGAATCCAGGCAAGTTTAAGGCAGGTAAAGGTAAAGGAAAGATTCCTGGAGGAGAGCTACAAGGTGGGGTGCCAGGCCAGGCTCTGCTGCTAAAAAGCCTGTCTACCTGAGGAGATAACCTTTATTCTGCCAGCACAGCATCCAGTCTATGCCTGCAGCCTAGTCTAAGGCAGAGAACAGACACATCACTTGGGACCTTTGGTAAGTGGCTGGCCTGGATTCTGAGCTATTGGTTTCTCATTTGGGAAGTTAGGATAACAACCGCCTCACAAAGCTATTGTAAGATTAAGTGAGGAATTGAGATGCAATGCAAGTGCCACAAACAATGCATGGCATGAGGTGGGCATATGCAGGGTGGCAAATATTATGAATACAGGTATACACATACCGCTGTATAGTGCCCAGCACATACCAGTCATATAGGGTCAATTTATTATATTGCTGAAGATACATCTGTATTGTATTTAGGAATAGTAGTAGCAAAAGCAGTCGTTATTATAAAACTTAGACCTGAATCAAGACAAAAGAAACAAGAGATAAAATTTCTCACAACCTGAGCATCCTCTGCATGCATTTGTGGAGAGATGTTACATTTGCCACATAGACAAGAATTTTCTGAGTTACTGCTTCTCATAAAAGATTGAAGCTATGAGAGCCCTACCTTCTGCAACCCTTTGGAAAAGATTTGTGGGGCATCATCACTGCAGGCTCATTTGTCGTATAGGACACGATTACTGGAGCTTTGCCCTCCTGAGTTAGGGGATGGCCTCTGACATAGACATGCTCCTCTTA
>NW_006442491.1:3524428-3572709 GCF_000325575.1 Pteropus alecto | reverse complement strand
TGATACATCAGTCATGACACTTCATGCTGTCAAAAAAGAAAACAAGTCAAAATGCCTAAGACATTGGGGGATTTATTGGAGGGTGTTTCTGCAAGCAGGCTGGTGTGATCAATGGGCCGGTGATGTCATCAGAGACCTAGTTTATTTCTCTCCTTTTCCTCCCTTCCTTATATGAGTTTCATCCCAAGGCCACCTTCCCCCACGGTGACCAAATGGCTGCAGAGGTTCCAGACATTGCCTCTTCACACGGAAGGAGAGATAAATATGACATCAGCTGCTCTCTCTGGAGAATGAGGCCTTCCTTCTCAGAAAATGTGAAGAAACCTCTGCTCACATTTCCCTGACCTTCATAGGGCCACTTGTTACTTCTGAGTCAATCCTTCTTGCCATGTTAAAATTATGGGGGCCCAACCCTACAATTGAGGTGGGGTAAAGCTATCCATCCATTCTGCATAACTTCCTGCTGTTACTTGGTAGACAAGAGTAGAAGGGATCTTGAGAAAAGGACCACAATATGCATATCTACCACAAGAGACATTTACTAACCCCACTCGCTGTGTCTGTGACCCATTTACCTTTTCACTGCTCACTCCTCTTTCTGCCATGGAGCAACTCACATGTGATTCCAGAAGAGATGGGCATGCTCCTTTGTTCCTAGATTACTTGCTCCATCACCACTTCTCAGCCTGTGTATGTGTATATGTGTGTGTATCTCTGTGTGTATGTCCTTTTGTTGACCTCCTCTTCCTTGTTTCCTGTTTCCTTCTTTTAGAAACAGTGGAAGAAGCCTTTCACTTTTTTTTCTTTCTGGCTCTCAGTCAAAAGACTTACTGACCTTGGCTGGTGGTGGCTGTGATGGACGAGGTCTCTCTCAGCATTCAGAATGGTCCTTGTGTGGCTTTGAGAGGGAAAATGCGGGCTGAAGGGAAGGGAGCAGACAGGCAGGCAAGGAGCAAATGGCACAGAGTGGTATGAGGAGTCCTCGTTTGGAGACACGACAGGTCCTAAAAACTGAATATTGGTAATAGTTTTCAGTAAGTTTTTTCAAGGTAGAAGTTATTGGCAGTCTGCTCATCAGGAAAATAAACAAAGCCTGATTCCTTAAGTAAACCCCAAGTCTATAGAAATACACTTGAAGAGCTTCAGTAGCAGTAAGATCGAGGGAGTTGTTGCCCTCTGAAAGGTGAGAAGCAAAGCTGCCGTTGCTCAGGTAGCAGGTGGTAGTCTGAAAGGCCCTGTGTTCATCAGCCTATCCCGGGCTGGCCATTCCTGTACTTGCTCCCTGTTTCTTTTCTCTTTCTTGTTGGTGAATCTATAACTTGGTACTGAAACCTGAGAGGGCATGGATCCTATCTTTCTTTCCACTCAACCCAGTTAGTCTCCTATGGCTTGCTTTGGAGCAAGCAATGGGCCAAAGAGTAGGGAAAAGTGGGAACGAAGTGGCTTTGTGCTTAAATGAACCACACCGCTGTCCTCTCTTCAGTACTGTCCTTTTCACTTGAAGCATCCAGAGGATATTTTAGTTCTGGTGTCAAGTTCAGTGGTAAGAGAAGAGGAGAAAAGGAAACCACTGTTAGAGAATCTGCATGTCTATGGCTCTGGACCAATCATATCTTCCTACTTGCTTCAAGAGGCATTGTGTCCAAGATGAAGCCAAGGTTACCTTCCATGGCTGACATCATTTGAGTCCTCGTGGCAGCCTCTCAGCCCTCTTCTAGTTCCAACTACAGCTGCAGTGGGCAGTTCAGTGTAAGTGCAGACTCCTGTTGCAGTGATGGTGCCACCTCAAGCATGAGACATGTCATTCTGCTTCCTGGCCCAGGATCTTCCCTAATAGGTGGGAACTGGCTTACCCCACTCAAAAATGCATCCTGGAATTTGGGGGAGCTCGTGTTTTGGGGGCAACCCTCAGCTAGTGGGGAACAGGAGCCATAGCTCTCATCCTTCAGGTAGACAATATTGGGAGGCATCCTCGATGCAATTCCATGCTTCCAGTAGGATTGTGCCCCAGTTGCCAGCAGCAGCCTCTATAATGCACCCTCACAGATCCTGTTTCCCTTTCCCTGTCTTGTTTGCCACTCTTCCTCATTCTTCCTGGCAACCCCTTCGGAATAAAATGCTTGCACCCAACTCTTTGTCTCAGACTCTGCTTTTGGGAAACCCAAACCAGGACACTTCCCAATATTGCAAACACTGCATCACAACCTAAAGCATTACTATAATTTCACAATGACATTTTAGGTTTTTGTTTGTGTGGCTAGGCCAGCCTCTGGCTGTCATCTGGCCCAGGCTGGCAGGGCATTTGGGGGTGCTGTGCATAGACTATCTTTCTACACAATCAGAGGCCAGCCTTCGTCTCTTTCATTCTACACAATCAGAGGCCAGCCTTCGTCTCTTGTATTTGAACCCATAGCCATCTTAATTCCCACACTATGTTCGCAGTGCTTTTACGGCTTATTAATTTGATTGAAGGTGTTTGGGAGTCTCTGTGTTCATGGCGGGATGGGGAACTTTTCTGCAGAGAAAAGAAAACACTCTCTGCCCAGCAATGTGCCTGATGGACACAGTGAGGATGAAGGCAAGGAGGTTTGGGGAAGAGCCAGATTTTACATGGGATGGGATAAAAGCTGGAAGAATGTATCAGCAAGGAGTCTCTTAGTTTCTGTTAGAGAAAAGCCAAACTCATCTGGCTCAGGCTAAAAAGGGAACAGATTGCAAATTGTAATGAAAAGTCCATGATTTTCTGGCTTCAAGTACTCAGGGTCAGATATGTAGTATTCTCAGGACCTGAGCTCTCTCTGCCCCTTGGTTTGACTCTGTTCACCTTTATGTGCCATTTGATTGTGTTCACCTTTGTGTGCTGGCTGCATTCTTGAACTCTGTATAAGTCCCCATCCTGTCTTTCTCAGTTTCAAGTCCACTAGGAGAGAGTAGGTGAGTCTCTCTCCTGGGAGCTCTGCTTTGATTAGCTTGACTCAGTTAGGAGCAGATCTCAGAACTAATCAGCTTGGCATATAGGATGTGGGGCTTTGATTGGCCATGCCTTTAGTGAGTGAGTGGAGCTCTACCCAAACTAGATGGACTGAGAGTGGGGAAGGGTCGTTAACCAAATGAAAACCTGAGGTTGATGCATGTTAAGGGAGATAGGATACTGGGAGAGACTGTGGGCACCAAACTCCAGTGTAGTTAAAAAAAAAAAATTTCCCAATGGAGATTTATTGAATCCCTCTTCTATACAAGTGCTGGGGACCACTGAGAAAAAATTGCTGCCATCAGGTAGCTTACAGTCTAACGGAGGAAATAAGATATGTACATGTGTAGCTAGAATGGAATGTGTCATCTGAAGCAATGATCGTCACTGTTCTTATGAATGTAAATTTATTTAGAAATTATGTATAATTAATACTGTAATACACATTATATAAACACATATTCTATGTGAATACAAAAATATAGCTTGTATCTAATTTTGTATTTGTAAATTTTTCTCTTTTAAAAGAGGGACACCAATATTACATAAGCTTCAGGCCCCACCAAGCCTGGATCCACCTCTGATTTTTAATTAACAAGAAACCTTTAGGAGGAAGAAAATAAAGATGAAACAAACCATTTAAAAATAATTATTTGTTAATAGAACAAAGCATCTCAATTTTACTAAAGTATTATAATTATTAACATTGTTATATTCTATGAGTACTATTTTATTGAGAACAGTATGATTAAATATACTTAAATCATTTTTTAAAATATTAGTTCCATATTTTGAGATACAGCTAATTGAAGGTCTATTTTAAGATTCAGTTTTATATTAAAGTTTAATGGCTGTCCTATCTGAAATAAATAATTCACCAAGATACATAGATCCAAATGAAAGAAAAACATTATAGACTATATCTACTAAATCGAGATGTTAAGTTTTCAATTTTATCTACCTCATCCCAGTTATGCAAAGATTTTTGTTAACATCTCATTTTTTCTAGTTTCAATTGATTAATCTTGCAACTTTTCAGAAGGTGTTGTATTTACATATTTTTAATAAACAGGTCAAACTTAGTGAAACTTTTTTGGAATGTTTTTAATTGGATTACATAATTCTGCTTCCAAGTTTTAAGGTAGAAGATATGAATGCTTTAAACACTATTGATTTTTATCATTTGAGGGGTGGCAACACACTTCATTGATATTTGTTTTTTTACCTGGTAGTTAATCTATCACCTTGAGAGGAGTGAGTGAGTGAGTGAGTGTGTGTGTGTGTGTGTGCGTGTGTGTATGTTTTCTGAATATATCCGATAGTTGCATTCTTAGCTGGTTGGCCACATGTCTTCTCAGAAAAGGTTAGCATATTTATAATGTTTTCTTTTTATAAAAGAAATGCATAATTCATCTTTAAGTGCAACAACTTTAAAAAAAATCTTTTTGCCAAAAGATAATTTGTGGACACCTATATGGTATAAAAAGATTTCATGGTCATGCCCCTATTTTATTTCAAAGTAGTATAAAGAATTTAGTGTTTGAAATATCTACAAATCTGCTTAACTGAGCCCATGTAAAGTGCACTTCGTTGCAATCTCTAAAAGCAAGGAAGCTAGGAAAGGCTCTTTGTCAGTCTTGTATTCTTCCTTCAGGCCTCTCATCTGCTGTGAATGAAGGTGCTCAATTACATTAATTAATCTATTACATTAATTATGGGATATGCTGGAATCAGTGCTACTGTCAATCCATATTTTAAATATTAAATATATTTTTCTTATTTTTAGATTGGCATGTGATATAGACATGGAGGTTCTAATATTTTCCCCACTCTTAAGTATAGCATGTAGCCCATCCACCTTCTGGAGGATGGGGACATGTCCCATGGGACCCTACCATCCTTTGATCAGATAAGTTTACTCTAGATCTTAGAAAAAGATTCTTAAAATGCAAGCTCAAGGAAACTTCATGCATTTCAGTTTTCACATGCAGCAACTGAGATAAAGTGATTCAATTCTGACAGCCCAGAGCTAGTGACAGATCTGGCATTGGAATCGCAAGTCACCAAATGCCAAGATGGTGAATTCTTATGATCATAAGTCCAGTTACCCTTCCCATGTGGACTTCACATGATTTCTTGACCAACTTGAGTTGTTTTGCTTTAAATCCTGGTTGAGGGCTATTTCTATGCCATAGAGTAAGATCGCTATACTTCTTTGTCTACGAGGGCTCGGGGCTGGTTCTTAGTGCAGATGGCCTTTTCCTTTCTCTTCCACAGTATTATTGGCTGTCTTCCTTTTTTTTCCAGACAAAGAAGGAAGCAAAAATAGAACAAAAGTCAGTCAAGCCCACCTTCTTTTTCTCATCAGAATGTGTGATCACCTCTTTCTCAAGGCCATTGCATTTTCCCCTATCTCCCCTTGCCTCTGCAGTGTGCTGGCAGAATTGGGGTTTTGCCTCAGTTCTTGAACTTGAGACAAGGACACCTTACTTATCATGTAATCCTTGGTCTAGCTACGAGTCACATGTGGGTATTTAAATTTACATTAATTAAAATGAAATGAAACCAGAAATTAGATTTCTCAGTTGAACTAGCCACACTTAAAGTGACTAATAGCCACATGTGGCTGATGGCTACCATATTGGAAAGCATCCTTCTGGAACATTCCCATCACTGCAGAAAGTTTTATATATTTTTTGGATGGCACATATCTAGATAGATCACAGTGGTATTTGGGGTTTTCTGCCTTTTAAAATGTGGAAATTTATCTTGGGGAGCATTTCAGGATTTCAAAAGGAGTGTGGCTCCATTTAATTTCCCAGTATTCCTTGGCAGGTTGGTTGTTGGGCCAGATGGCTGAAGAAAAAGCCCCAAGGAGCATGAAAAGTAGCATTTAAACTAGCAGCCCCTATCTGAAAGGTGATTTCATTTTTGGAGCCAGGGACCCACATTACACCTATTAGATGTGGGTGCACCTGTTGCCATCTGCCTCCCTTTTCCTTCCCTTTTCTGCCTTCTCTCTACCCTTATCAACCCTTGAAAGCTATTTTTGTTGTGAGACCCATTCCACAGCCACCAACACAGGTTTTTGAGCTGAATTGGCTTCCTGTCTTTGTGCATGTGGAATAATAGGAGCAGGTAGGGTATTGGTTGACATGATGCCCCCTACTGCCTGAGAAATGTAGTTCATTTCACTCTCCATCATAGGTGCAGTGGGCACAAGATTTTAGTATTTGCTAAATACTAAATTGGTGATACCCAACAGGGGCCTGCTTTTGATGGTGGTTAACCGTAGGTCTGCAGAGTTATTACATGAAGAGTAGAAGGCTCTATTACCTTCATCCTCTTTCTCCTGCCAGAAGGAACCCACACTGGTCAGCGCATCATCTTCTTTACTCCTGGAGGCACCTATTCCATTGTGGCTACTCTGGGATTACTTGGAGCTACTACAGAATGCATTGCCTGGGACTCTTGCAGTTTCCTTTCTGAAACTCGATTGGGGTGTACATTTGCATAGGGTGACCCAGACCCTTTCATTTGTTCATGCCTTCCTTGAAAATGTAATGGAACCTGTTATTCATAATGCTGCTTATACCAGCAGCATGAGCATCCACTGGGAACTTGTTAGAAATACTGAATCTCAGAGCCCATTCCAGTCCTACTTAGTCAGAATCTGCATTTTAATAAGGTTCCTTGATGGTAGACATGCACATTAAAGTTTGAGAAGAAATTTTATCTTGGATATTGTGTGTATGAGAGAGAAATTGAGGGAGATTGAGAGAGAAGAGAGCAGAGGGGTCCTCTTTCTGTCTTCCAGATGAAGCCAGTTGGGAGACACATCCAAGAGGCCTGAGGTTGGAGCTACCACGGATTGTGAAATCTGGGTAAGGACATCAAGAAGCAAAGAGATTGAAGGAGAGCCTTGCAGGTGCAACAAAAGACAGAGGAAAGGGAGCCAAATAAGCATTACCATGTCCTGGGGCTTACTTGGGCTGCTGATGTGTCTCTAGATCATCAAGAAGAAGACAAGCTCTGAGGAGGGGAGCACTACCTGGCTCAGTCCCTGGGGTCCTTGGAATAAGAAAGATGGAGTTGTTTTGAGAAGAGAGACCTCCAAAACCAGGCTACTGTGATCTGATCTTAAACAAGAAATTTGAAAAGGGAGCTTGTGAGGCAGATATGGGAGGAAGTGTCTCAGGGTGGCCAAGCAACCCCCACAGGCTGGGTGAGTCCTGGCAAGCCCTCTCTGAGAGGGGCTTATGTGATGCTCATTGAGGGGCTTGAATTTTGGACTTCGGAGATGGAGAGATCAAGCTGAGCACCGTGCTGGGAACTTTGAAGGCTCACAACAATGTCTGTGAACAAATCAGGAATAAATCGTTAGGTATGGTGTAGCAGAGCTCCTCAGACTTTAGTGGCCACTTGAGGACATGTTAAAATGCAGTCTCATGCAGTGGATCTGAAGTGGGCCCCGGATTCTGCATTTCTAATATTCTCCCAAGTGATGTGGATCTGGCCAGTCCAGGGACCACTGAGTAGCAAGGCTATAATGCAAACAGTTTGGTCCAGGAACCCAGAAAACCTAGATTCTGATTTAGGTTTGCCACTAAAATGACCAGACTTATCATTTAAACTTAACTCCCTAGTCAAGAGGCATGACCTTTGGGGGATGACGAAGAATCACCTAGGGAGCTTTCCTGGAGATTCAGCTCTTCCCTCTTCCCCCGGATATCCTGTGATTACTCCCCCGTCCCACCCAGGTCCTGGCTCTAGTAAAACACTGTTGACACCATGGCTATAGAGCATTTTCAGAGTTTCAGGCCAGGGAAACAGTGAGGAGGAAAACACAATCAGGCTGGATCTCCTGGAGCTTACAGCCTGGTAAGGGGTAGGAAGGGGCCACAAAACAACCACAGTCAGTCTGTGATTCTGCCTGTGATATGTGCTCCTTCTCTGTTGCTCTGTGATCAGGGGCCTCCTGGAGGGTCTGAGAAGGCTTCCTGGAGGAAGGGCTTCCCACTGGAAGCAGTGAGGGGCTATATAGCCCCACCATTTGCCTCAATCTTACAACAAGACCTGCCTTGTTTTGCCCAACAACCATGGCAGAATCTGTCTGCATTTGGGGTCAGCTGGGACTCATGGCTCACATTTTTGAGCTGGGTGCTTTGAACAGTCCCTTGGTCCCAGGGAAGGGCTTGCTGGGACTCATCCAGCCTGTAGGGGCTGTGTAGGGGTCGGTGTCAGGAGGGAGGGGAAGGCACAGCAGCAGCAGGATTTGGGTGGGTGGAATAGGGAGATAGTCAGAGCTTCCCTTTGCCCTCTTGGTGGGTTTACATGGGAACTGGTAATGGGGCCAGTAATGGGGCCAGTCTCCCTGATGCAGGACACTACTGAAACCACAGGTCCCACAGAAGAGCCTGGAACCCAGCAGCCACTGTGTGCTCCTTGCCTTTCCTTTCTCCATCAAAACTCCTGCTTTCCCTTCACCCTCTGCCTGGCAGTGGTGGGCAGGGGTCATTTCCCTATGCCCTAGTGCCTCCCTTTACATGTATTGCCAGAAGGACTGCCCCTCAGGGCCTGCGAGCAGCAGCTCAGACTCTCCTGTGCCCATGCAAATTTCTGCTTGAGATCTTCATTTTTAGCCAGTCCCTAGGAGACACCTCCTGCTGCTGCTAACTGGCCACTCGGCAGGAGACATCTGGAAGACAGGGCAGCAGCAGCTAGGGGTTACTTGTCCCTCTTCCTTTCTGAGTGAAAGGGAAGCCAATCTGAGGAACCAGAAAATCCTCAACTTAACAGGCTTTTCCTCTTAAAGAGGAGCTGTGTGCCTTGATAGTGGAATAAGGTTTAAATTCAGCGTGAAAACTGTGGTTGCCATCGCTGAGTTGGAGTGCATGAGAGGGACAAATTGACCCAGCCCAGTGGGGTCTCAGATTCTCCCATCCACTGGACAGAGTCTGTAAACAGCTAGAAAGAGGAGAAGACTAAATGGGATTTTTGGATCCAAGTTCTCTGGATCTGCCCTTCTCTGCCTTTCTGGAGCTTTGAGGCAGTGAAGGGGAACCCGTGCACAGCCCATTTAACCCATGCCTTCCTCCTTTCCTGGTGGGTTTGGAGAGCTCACAGCAACCACAGTTTGTGCTCCTTTTCAAGGACCAAGAGCAATGCAAAGGGACGCTCTTGCTTTAGCTGGAAAATCTATGTGAAAATGCACGTGCAGAAAGCCAGCGCCTCCCTTGCACGCCCTCTTCACCCACGGAGGGGAGAACCACCAGGCTCCATTTCCTGAGACTTCAGGGGTTGAGTCAGGAAAGGGCTCTTGGGAGAGTGGTGTGGAGGAGGCAGATTCATCTGTACTCACTGAGTCTGCAGAAGGCAGTCTGCTGGCTGCAAGCTTATGCAAACCTGACCTCTGACCCCAGGGTGAAGACCCAGGGCCAGCACAGAGTGGAGACAGCTGTGTAAACCAAAGAGTGGAGTATTTATAGGCTTGGTAACGAGTGCTGAGCCAGCCTCAGAGCCAAAGTCAGTCACTGCTGCCACTGGCTCTGTCTCTTAATGCTGTTAACTGTGTTGCATTAGGCATTACAAGACTCAGTTTCTTCATCTGCAAAGGGGGGCTGTTGCCTTGGTCTCCTGAGTGTTTTAGTGGTGGCACTCTTCATCCCAGGTTTCAAAAAGAAATGCAGTGTTCCAGTTCTCAGGAAGGGGACATTTAACAGGGCTTCTCAAAGTGAGACTGCTGACCCCATGAGGCCACTTCCCCTGGGCTCCTGGAGCTCTGGGACAAGGTGGGACATGCATACCTGGGCTTTGGAGTCGGATCTGGGCTTGAGTCTGAGCCCGGCCACTTAACCCTATCAGCAACAGCAGTTAAGATGGCTGAAACTCCCTGTGAGAGCATGGAGTGGATGGTGCCAGAAGGCTGCTTGGCACAGAGGCAAGGGGCATGCAAGGTAATTATGATGACACTACAGCAAACCTGCCCATTGGCTGATGTATGAGAAGGAGTTAATCTCCTCAGAGAGCAGGCAACCCCACAACTCCGCTGAATCTGGGACCAATATTTGAGAAAGGTGGAAGGCCTGTGGAATAAGGGTGCACAGAGGAGAAAGTGTGTTAGTCTTTAGGGTGAAGGCTGGGACCTGGGGTTCCCAAGGAAATTCATTCTCGGTGTCAGAAATCTTGGGCTCTCCGAGCCCCAGGCACAAGGAGGAAGAAGGGGATTGTGCAGAAAGAGAGAGAGAGAGAGAGAGTGAGCACACATGAGCAGGAGAGGGTGAACAGAACTCTGTAATGGAAACTTGGCATCCAGCCTCCACTTTCTTTCCTTCCTTAGTGCATGTGGCTTGAGTCTTGGGTTGAGAACTACTTTCCCTTCCAGCAGGCACCCCATGCTATCTCCATGGCCCACTCCTGTTCCCCCTCCCCACTTCTCAGAGCTTGCAGTCATACACACTGCCAGTCATACACTGCCTCTGCTCACCAGAGGCGACATGTGACATGTGACATATGAGCCTGCTGCCTTCCTCTTCACACCCCCACCAGCTTCCCTGACTAATTAAGTCAACATACAACTTCCAGGGCCTGGCAGATGAGGAGCCAAGAATGCAGTGGACAGGAGCCAAGTGTTTTTGTTGACATTACTCAAGTGTAGCTTTGTGGAGCAGCCTCTTCCATAGCAGAGAAGTTCAAGGAAGCCCGAGATGATGAGGGGAGAGCAGTGAAAACAGCAAATGTGGGCACCTCTCCAAATCCCCTTTGCCTTCTGCACTGCCCACCCTCTGCCCCTCTTCCCTAAGTCCAGGAATATAACCCTCCCTGTCATGACCAATGGGACCAGCTTAGTTGATAGGAAATTCACACTGAGCAGAGCATTATGCATCCACTAGTGTTTAAAACCATTTTCTTTTTTGTTTGTGATGTTTTCACGTGGGTGATACTCACGCCTCACTGCTGTTCCTAATAGTTTCTAAGGAAATAGCTTTCTTGGAAAGAAGTCCAGTAAGACTCCTAACCTATTATGAGGTACAGGCTGCATTGACCTGTCTTACTATAGCTGAATAATGCAACCAGTCGAGCTTCATCCTCTTCAGGGATCTACTGAGGATATGGCCTTTGGGGTCACTAAACCTGGGTTCAGATCCCATTTTGCCCCTCGGCTTGCTGTGTGACCTTGGTGAAGTCCTTTATCTTCTTTGTGCTTCAGTTTCTTTATTTGCAAAGGGATCTAGTAGTTGAAAATAATACTGTTGTTGAGACGAAACTTGGTAACAAATGGAAATTTTTTTCTGTGTAAAGAGACACTAAATAAATGAATGGAAATAAATGGAAGCCATGATAACTAGTAAATGATAGTTGATGTGGCTCTGATTAATAGGCAAATCACTTCGCCTCTGACTTATGTACTGTAAAGGTACGCTGACCCCAGAACCAACTGCCTCTTCCTACCTCACCAGGTTTTTTGTGAAGACGAATGAAATGGGGTATAATATTGTCCTACTTGGTTCTCAATGGGAAGTAAGTGAATGTAATGCCTTGCTTTCAACATTCTCATTTTCTCAGACTCTGATCTCTGTCTGCAGTAGTAGTCAATGGTCAAATATATTTTTGCTGAGATAAAAATTTGTAGGTTTTGGAATCCAGAAGTGCTGCTTTAATAGTTTCTAATTCCTGAAGATACTGAATCATTATGTTAAAAAATCTTCTAATTTTCTGCTACAATAGCTGGCTTTATTTTTATATCTCTTAATTGGTATCAGCTTTTCTCTCACAATTACAGAACCATGGAAACTTGGCCTAGGAAAGAACTTTGGAAGTCATTGGAAGGGTCACGCTTGCTTCTTTGCAAATTTTTGCATTGCAGTGCTGCAAAGCACTTTTCTTTGACCTACATTGTGAGAACAGCATAATGGACAGTCTGTTGGTCCATAGCATGACTCCATCTTTGGATCTCATGCAGGCTGGCAGATGTCCTTGGTGCCCTTCCCACATCATTTCATTCTTACCTCTTTAGTGCACACTAGCACTGTTCGACTTTTAGCACCTGTATCTCATTGCCAAGGCCTTTTTCACTGGCACCAGAGCCCCGCTTGGACACTCATGTGGCAGGTTGGAAGTGGCAGGGAACATGTCCTCTGGGAACAGCCTTCAACCAATGGCAGACCAGGAGTAGGTGGATAAATACCCAAGCTCCTTCACCCCTGTGTGTCAGATATACAAGTCTACATTGGCCCCCAGAACTTTCCATAAGTGTCAAGCTCTAGTTATTCATTTTGGCACTTCCTTTGAAATGCACCCTCTATTGGCTGGCTCCCTTTCCCTCCTATTTCCGTATTTCTGGGATCAACCCTTCCCTCCCTCTGCCTCCCCAATAAACCACCTGTGCTTGAATCCTCATCTCTGGCTGCTTCAGCAGAAACCCAGCCTGAGACAAATGGAATGTATTTCTCTACAGTTTCAGATAATTTATGATAATATGGTATTATATTCACATTTCAGGGCTGCTTGTTGGATTTTAAGGCCACTGACTTGATTGTTTTTTCATGAATTTTTGAAATTTTTTCTGTGCTTGTCAGTAGCCTTAATCATAAGAATTAACCATTCAAGTTAACCAGACTCCACAAATGCCTGCTTTACTCTTGAATTATCTTTGGTATTATCCTCACAATTTTGGCTAAACTGATACATGTGGCTACCATGTAAGTTTTATATTTCAGAGTCTAAAGTTATCATTTATTCTAGTTAGGCTCCACAGTCTACTTTCTTTGTACGAAAATCTGTCGGGGCTGTCCTAGCTAGTATGCATAAATTTTAATTAGATATCTTGATAATGTTACATCTGGGAGAAGTTTTTGTTTGATTGAAGAAAACATCAGTGAATGAGTGGCTGATATTATTTGTGTCTCGTTGGCTTAGGTGAAATGTCCACAAGCATTGTGATTTTCAGAAATTTCCATGAGTCTCACTTTCTCCATCCACAAAGTGAGAACAATTATTTTGACACATACTTACTTAGCATCTATTATGAGCCAGCAGCCATTAGATGTTGGAGGATCAACAGGAGACAACATAGATAATGTTTGTGCTCCCCCTTTCTTTCCCAAGTGGTATCATGAAGTTCAGATTCAATAATAAAAGTGAAATCATATGAGAAACTGTGGATCACCATGGAAATAGAGGAATGGGTATGATGACCTTAAGAATAGGTTTGATGACCTTCAACTCTTCATTGACCATTTTGGAACACCACATTGATGTGGTTAGATTGGGTGCACACTCCAGCCTTTTATGAAGGCCACTGGACTCATGAATTAAGCTCTTATACTTAGATCCATTTTCTCACCACAGCAACTCTGGATACTCAAGAGGTAGTCGTTGTCTCATGTCATATCTTTGTTTAGTGCCAAGCCACTAGAAAGAGCCACCTGTGCTTGCTGTCCCCTCCTCCCAGTGGCCCCTGATGTCCAGCTCTATTGTTTCTTTGCCTCTGTTCTATTTGATTTGTCCATAATAGTCCAGGCTATTGGCCACTCTTTTTTTTTTTTTTTTTGAATTCTCTGTCATCTTTTGTGATGCCATTTTCCTTCTTTTGCTGAATTCTTTTACTCTACTTGTTCTCTAAAGGAATGCTGAATTCCTTACCATTTCTTGTTCCATTCCCTTCTCTTTAGTCCCCTCCCTTCCTTCTCTGGAAGACACCATCCATACAAGTCTCATACTCTTCCCTGTTTACATATGACTCTCCTAACACTCTGTAGTTTAAGCTCTGTCCCCTGAGGTGTCTCCACCCATATTTACATAGGCAGCATACCTCCTTTTCAATGCTACACAGACACTTCAAGGTCAACATGTTCTCAACAGAGAACATAACTTCATTCTCCTCTCCCATGTACTTTTCAGTTTCTTCTTTCTCCAGGTACTTCCATCCCCACAGACACCTCAGATAGAGACTTCAGCACTGTTACATACTTATCCTCATCACACATTCAGTGGTCTACTTTTCCTCATTTGTGCCCTCATCTTTTGTTTATGGAAATCTTGCTATGTGGCATTCATTGGCCTAGGCTTTTGGATGTCAAAATGGTGTCTTAGCTTGGGTAACCACCCCCTGAAGCAGATCCTGATTAAGTGTTCAAGTGTAGGTAGTTTATTTGGGAGGTGGTTCAAGGAAATACTGATAGGATACTAGATGCTGGTGGGCTGGAGCCAGTCATACTGACTTAGTGGACCTAACTGTGCCCATCTCTTCTCAAATCCATGTTCAGTGAGGCCATGTTGGTAGCTTGAAAGAGGCCATGATGTGACACTTACACCACGGAAATTGGCCTATGTCTATGAACCAGGACTTTTTCACCCAGAGAGCTGGTTGTTAAACATTTTCCAGCACGTATGGGAGCAGGGAATTAAGACAGAGAAGAACAGCGGCCCAGAAAGTGTGCTTTATCAGGAGAGTTACACAGTAGACAACTGGAGCATTGTTGAGAAAACTCTGGAATACAGTTTAGAATACACACCTCAAAGTCATCCCACTAGAGCCTGAGGTATTTATATATTACTTCCTATCAGTCATTGGCCAAGGGCTGCCTCCGTTAGGCCCAGTAGGATCCAGCAGCCAGAGGAAGCCCTCAAACAGTTAGAGGCAGGATGGCTGAAGTACAATGATAAGTCCTAAGGGGTACTGGTAGGTCTGAGCACTTGATAGCTGGTTAAGACATCGGGTACCCAGCTGGGTAAAGGCTAAAACTCAGCTGTTAGTGATGTGTGGTTATTATCTTTTTCTCCCCAGACCTTGACTTCATGGACCTCATAGGGGAAGACAGGCAGTGGACAGTGGGGAGGAAGTTGATGCAGGTGAACAACACTCTGACTTCAGAAGACACAAGACTCCAGAGCAGCAAGAACTGCACTGAGCCAGGTAACCGACAGCTGTACTCTGGGCAGTGGCTGCCATTTTCTCTGGTTATGGATAAGAAAGAGTTGGATGCCATTTTTTTTCCCCTTTGAGTTCTACTCCAGAAAGATTTTAAGGACATTTAGGGCAGGTGTCTTAAGAAACTCAAAAGTGAGATCCTAGGGTTCTTTTCAGGTGTGTTTCTACCTCTGTATTTTTTCTAGGAGAGCTGCAGAAAAGGTAAGTCAAAGTCATGGGAAATACAGTCATCACCTTTGGTATGGGAAAGAATGGAGTCAGATCTGATATTGTGACCAGCTCTAGGATATTGGGCCAGAGGTGATGCAGGGTTTCTGTTCTCTGTTGTTAGAGTCGTATTTGGGGGAGATGATGTCATCTCTCTGTGAGTGGCATTGCTCACTGAATCAAGAAATGCCTTTCTTTGAGTGACAACACATTAAAATACATTGTAAGAGGGGAAGGGACTCAGCTCACAGGTAGAAAAGATGTTCAAGTTTTTAAAAAGAGCACAAGCCCAGCACCTGCTGATGTTGGCAGGGATGGGAGAAGGGGCAGGAACAGGGAAAGGGAGGAGAGGAAAGACTTCAGGAGGGCAGTGGGAAGAGTAAACAAGAGTTCTTCATGCTGTGTAGAGCTGATGCAAGGAAAGTAAGAACTCAGGAGGCACGTTATTGATTTCCTCATCTTTGGACTATGGTGACTGAACTTGATTTCTGGGTCCCTTGACTCTGAACCAAATTCTGTAGGGAAGATGAACATATCTGAACCAGGAAGGGTCCTGTTCCAATCCTAACACATCAAAAGCTTGCCTGGAGCCTTTCTCCTTCATGAAGTTGCTTTGACCACCCCAGACTGCTGTGACCATTCTATTTTCTGAATACTTTTATATAAAATATCTCTAACTGTGTTCCCTAGTATGGACATTCAATGGTGACTTAATTTAAATTCATTCAAATTAAATACAATTAAAAATTCATATTGTCAGTTGCACTAGTCACGTGTCTAATACCCACTAGCTGAATGCGGCTGTGGCTACCCTATTGGACAGCACAGATCTTAGAGCATTTACATCATCTCAGAAAAGTCTATTGGATGAGCCAGTCTATACGTTCCATTTGTCTTTGGACATATCTCCTGCCTTTTCAGCTTAGTTGCAAGCCTCTCGAGGGTATAGAGTGGATATGTAGACCTTAGAGCCCCTTCTCTGAGCTGGGTCTTAGGATCACAGTAACCCGCATTTGAATCCCAACTTAGAAGCTTGGAAGCTGTGGGCTTTGTGCAAAATAGTCAGGTTCCTTAAGTCTCTGTCTGCTTCTCTGTGAAACTGAGTAATCATTCTGACCTTTCACGATTGCTGTGAGAATTGATAATGAAGTAATAAAGTGTGAACAGCTTAGTGCTCTATGTATGGCAGCTCAGTAGTAGGAGCCCACCCACAAATTCCCCACTGTCTGCTAGGGCACCCATCCCTCCACTACAGGCAGGTCATGGAGCTACATTCTCCAGCCCTTTCTAATGGAAATGGGCATTAATGGTACATCTCATTTAGTCAAGAGGTCACTTCCTCAGGTGACCCAGGCCTGGGCAGTCAGCTAGGTGGGAAGGGAGGCTCAAGCACCATATCTAACACAGAAAGGCTTGGAAGATCTCACCATGGTAGTGAACAGTGCCTCTGAGGAATCTTCTGTTTCTACAAGAGAATTCTTAATCACAACATTGCCACAGACTCGCATGACCGCCAGTTGTCTTGTTATTCTTTCCAGAATGCTGTTGGAACACTGCTTCTCGGTAATGACTGGACAGGTATTTTATGAAAAAGTTAAGAACCAAAGCATTCATGAGATCCTGACTTAGAATTAAAATTTAATAGTATCCATCTTCTCTACCTTTGACTGTTGGGTGAGAGGGCTAGAATGAGCCAAAGTCAGATCCATTCACAATGAGGTCAAATGGCCCTGTCTGCAATGAATATTACTTGTACTGGTTGAATCTGGTATCTTAAATGTAGGGGCTAGGAAATGAGCCATGTGTTTCTAGACTGGCCTTCTTCCTATTTGTGATGATATCAGCTGAGCAGCAGTGTGCTTGCAAAGATGACGCAACAGGGTTTCCTTTATGCTTGGAGGGGTGATTATTTACACAGGACCTAAGCACTTAAGGTGCCAGCATGTGCTGCGGCTATGTGGGTAATGGTGCCAGGTCAAAAGCAGGGATTGATTTGATTCATCACAGAGTTTACCTAGTGCTACTTGTAATGTCACAGGGCTTGTGACGTCTCAGACTGTGTTCTTGGAACTCCTGGCTTTACATACCATTAGAGCAAGTAAAGTAGATTCAGAGACTAAAGGAAGAATGACCACTATTCTGGTTGTATTCTCTGGGGTGGGGCTGGATGCTCCTCAGATGTGCATTTCCTCACCTATGAAATAGACCTGCAACTAGTTTATTCTTCCTATTCCATCCATTGCACAAATCCAGTAATTCCAAGAAGTTCCCAAATAAAGATTCACAAAAACTTCCACCCCAAGATGTCCCTGTTCCACTTCACTTAATTTCTTTGCATTTGCAAAATTCATGTCCTACTTCAATCTTCATTTTATTCTTTCTACTCCTCACCCTCCCTCCCTTGTCCTCTCCTCTTCCACCTCTTTCTCCTTACTTCCATCTCCCTGTCTCCTTCCCTCTCCTTTCCCTCCCCGAAAACCAGGAGCCCGAGCACCCAACCAGGGAACAACCATCTGTGGTTGGTGTGACAACATGGAGATGGCACACTCTTCATATGACAGCTGCCACTTTAAAGACATGTTACTTTGTACATTTTGGATTTTCTTTTAATGGCATTCTTCCCTTGTCACTAAAGACATGGTTTTGGTGGAAATTTGTAATTTTTATCTCCAGAACTACATGAAAAAAGCTGATCCGAGCTCGAACTTTTCTGCAATTTTTCCAGCCCTCTGAATTTTTTAAGATTGTTTTCTTAGCCTGACACTGACGATTTCATCTAAAGCCTGGAAGCATATTGGTTTTTGGTAAGTAACACTTGCAACTGTTTACTCAGATGACCTATTAAGAGAAATTTGACTGAATAAATTTGATTCAGAGAAAATTAAGTTTGTTAAATGTAATATTGAGGGTGATGGACAACTGTAGCAGAAATGAATACTTTATAGTATTTATTTGTACACGTTGCAGAATTTTATTTATATACTTTGCAAGCTGTCTCTAGAAAAATCTATCATCTTTTGGCTTTCAGTTCTCTGATTTTTAAGAAAATGAGCTTTTCCTTAGAGTGCCTCTTTCTTTGGAGTGAAGAAGCTATTTTAAATGATAGCCTTTGGCATAGGCTTCACTCTGAGCTTACTGGAGTTTCTTTTGATAAAGGGCTCAGTTCCCTCTCTCTGCCTGGCTTAGTTGGGTCTAGGGTCTCTGAAGATGGAAAGACATACTGGGTCTGTGCAGCAGAACCAAGGAGACATTGGCAGGGCACTGACCTTAAGGGAGTGTTCCAGGAGTGTTCACTTATCAGGTGTTTGCTGGAATGGCCAGAAACCACATAATCTGTTGAAAGTGAATAGAAAAGGGAAGCCAAAGGTCCCTTCAAGAGCAGCAATATGGGGCAAGTCCAAAAGTTGAGTGTGGCCTGTGAACAAGAACTGGAGGCCAGGCGCAGATTGGCAAGCAGCGCAGACTGGTTCAGTGTGCAAGTCGTGAACAAAATGAAGTGTTGAGATCCTACTGTTTTTTAAATTTAAACCATAATATCAGGTGTCTACTGCTTTAAAATCACAGGGCTGAATTTCTAGATATTTATCCAAAGAAAACAAAAACAATAATTTGGAAAGATCTATGCACCCCAATATTCATGGCAGCACAGTTTACAATAGCCAAAATATGGAAGCAACCTAAATGCCCACCAACAGACAATTGGCTAAAGAAGTTATTGTTCATATATACAATGGACTATTACTCAGCCATTAAAAAAAAAATGAAATCCTACCCTTTATAGCAACATGGATGGACCTAGAGGTTATTATGCTGAGTTAAATAAGTCAGACAGAGAAAGATAAATACCATATGATTTCACTTATATGCAGAATCTAAGAAACAAAAAGAACAAACTATTCAAAAACTGACTCATAAATATAGAGGACAATTGGTGATGGACAGAGGGGATGGGAGTTGGGGGGCTGGGAGAATGGAGTGAAGGGTTAAAAAAGTACAAATTAGCTGATAAATGATCACAGGGAAGGAGAGCATGGCATAGGGAATGCAGTTAGAATTAATATATTGGCTAGGTAGAAAACCAGAGGAGAGAAGGAGTAATTAGGGAAATGGTTTTATAAACTATATAAATGTCTAACCAATGTACTGTTTACTTGAAATTAATAAAAATAAATAAATTTTAAAAAATCACAGGGCCGAGCATGACCCATCCACAAAGCATGAAAGGTCCAACTCTCTCATCTTTTACATGAAAATAAAATGAGATCCAGAGGGGATAAATGACCTGCCCAAGGTCACAGGGCTTCTCAGAAACAGAGTAGGGCCCCCCAACTACCACACATAGATATTCGATAAAAACTGATAATTAGATAGAAAATCTGACATTTGCATGATCTAGAGTAGCAATGTCCTGTAGAGAGATAATGCAAAACTACAAATGTAATTTTAAAATTTCTAGTAGCTTCATTAAAAAGGTAAAAAGAAACAGGTGAAATTAATTTAATAATATATTTTAGTTAACCAAATATATCCACAATATTTGGAGTGACAAATTGCGATCACCTCAGTGTTTTATCCCTGGGTTTGAACCCAGAAAAAAACTAAGCATTTTTTTTTTGTCATAAAATCTGTGCTTTATTGTATTAGCTCACATCACTTTCACTAACTTTTCTCTGCAGTTATAATTTTCATAATGATTCAAATAATAGCTGTTGACATTCTTAAGTGGAACAAGATAGAAACTCAGTGTGATCTGCTCTTTAATTTGTATCAAATTCTTTATTGAATTAGACAGGATAATAGTAGCTGCTGCAACAGGTAAGTCATTTAGATTTATGAGTTTAACACAAAAGTTTATTTATTTTCTCATATAAAATTCTGGTCTGTGGGTGGCTGTGTCATAAGTGGTCCGTGGACTCTGGAGCCTTCCACTTTGAGGCTTTCCATTCCTCATACCTGGTTTCCAAGGTTGCTGTGCTTCTCTGCTTTAAGAGAAAAGAGCATGGAAGATTTCGAGCAGCTGGGTTTTATGGACCGGACCCTCACTTCTGTTCACATTTCATTGGCCAGGGCTGAGTCATATGACAACTTCTAAATGCAAGGGAAGCTGGGACATGCCCATTCGTAGAATGCCTTGGAAGAAGAGAAAGCAGACTTGTTCCTTTTGGAAAAAAAAATTTAAAAAAGTCTCCATTATCCTTTGTACTTATTATAGAAGCAATATACTCCCTCTACAGCAAAATTATAACTCAAATCTACGTCTTCTGAAATTGGCTTAGCTCTTAGCTTAACCTTCACGATTCTCACCTGCTCAAGGTGACACAATTCAATTCTGTTTTCCCCTTGGTAGGGTCACAAGTAAGGTAGAAATTGTCCCAGTTGTGCCCATTTGCAAATTGCATCTTTTCTTTGTAAATATAAGAACCTCGGGGGAATTAATGAATATTTGAGTATAGGTGAAGTCATTGGCAATACTGTGGAAAGAGCTTGGGTTCCAGAGTAACTACTAAATCTCAGTTCCATCACTTTCCACCTGTATGATGACAGGTAAGTTCCCTAAATTCTTTGAACCTCATTTCCACCATCTGTAAAATGCAGATTAAAGGTGCCCACTTCACAGAGCTGTCATCATGAAGTGAACTTTATAAAAGAGCTGAAACCTTAGTCCTAGTCTTGCTTAATAAACTGTAGCTACATTATCTATGTTACAAGAATTATAATGGAGGGCAGACTGATGACGATCATTTACAGAGACTTTACCACTCTGAGGCACATTAGAACATTGCAGGATTATGAAGACTGTTTTAAGGATGATAGATTATTTAGTGTAGTTCAGCAATAATGCAACATTCTTATAACTGTGCAAAGGAGATATATGAGGGATTAACTAGGAGGCTTCTGACTAATGCCATTTTCTGGCCTACGAGGCCACTATGTAGACAAATAGGATGAAATAGGGAGTACTAGATTTTTAAGTTCATGCTAAGAAGAATTTAAAAGTCTCAAAGTCCAGGAGAAAGGGCTAGACACTATTAATTTCTTCTAGCTTCAATATCCATTTAGGACTTTTTTATTGAGGCAGTCTTTAAAACTCTGTTTTTTAAAAACAGCCTAGGCAGCCTAAACTAGTGAACAGTGCCTGGAATCTTTCTGAAACATGGAGGATGATAAGCTCTGCTCTTAGATGCTTCTGTGGGCCTGCCAATTTGCAAAGAACTTTAAAACTTTTCAAAGCATTTTTATGTTCATTAGCTCATTGGAACATGTTTGGCCCTTGGAACAAAAATACCTGCAAGTCAGGAATGTTGGTATAACTGATAGATAAATTAGACTAAGATCAAGGCAAGTTGAGTCAAAAAATTGAGAATTCGTAGTCATAAATGTGGAAAGAAGCTTAAGGATTATTGATTCCAAACCCTTTTCCTCTGAGGGTTCAGCAAACTATGGCCCTTGACCAAATTTGGCCCATGGACTGTTTTTATAAATAAAGTTTTATTAGAACACAAACACACATCCATTTATGTGTTATCTGTGGTTTCTTTTGCTTTATGAAGGCAGATTTGAGTAACACAGTTGCAACACAGATCACTGGAGCCTGCAAAGCCAAAGATATTTACTCTGTAGCCCTTTACAGAAATGTTTGCTGCTGGCCCTTGTTTGAGGCTTGGGGTCTGGATAGGAGGTTGAGGCAAGGATAAGGTTCCCACCTCCCTTCCTGCTCTTCTTGACCTTTACCTCAGATGGTATTTGGGCCATATTAAAACTAGTACCATATTAAATATTTTTAATATCCCCCCCTTGTCTGGGGTCTGTCACTCAGGTACTCTGCTCTCCCCACTCCCACCCCTACACACAGTCAAAAACCTTCAACATGTGTCTGTCCACGTGTTAGAGATTTGTTTACAAGAGGAAGAGTGAATGTTCGCCCCCCTTAAAAATATTTGAAAACCACTTGTCTGGACTACCGTTTGTTCCAAGACATCTGGGTATCCAGAACACCTGTCCAATCCTCCTTATACCTTGGAATTGCTTCCCTCTTGGGTCAGAGGGTGAAGTATATATGTGGAGTTGGCCACAGGTGAGCACTGACAGCCCACATCACACGTAGACAGTTTCTCCAGGGCTCGTCTGACAGGTACCCCTGGGAATAGTGAGCAGTGAGCTTACCTGTGTGTGAAGGATATGGGCATTGGGGTAGAGTGGCTGGAAACAGCTACCATGGATTAACTCAAGGCGAAGCCACCTCCTGGTGCACTGCATCCAGATCTTGGCTGCATCTGTGTGGTCTGCAACAGTGATGGCTGCTTCTTCCTCCTGGCTGAGGAACAAATGTGACCTTGGCCATGTCTCCACTTCCTATAGGGGTTCACTCTCATCTGGCCCCCCATTCTTCAGCCATTTCTGGAGCAGCAGTGTACATGAGTGACTGGGAACTCTTTTCTTGAATTATATATTCAGAAATTAACTTGTTTCACAGAATCTAATTTCACTGATGAAACAAGGACTGGGGTCTAGAAGTGTGAATGGGCATCTATCCCCAGGGTCCACCTCTGGTTGGCAATAGAGTGAGGACCAGCACTTGCATTTCTGGACTCTCATGCTTCTGGCCACAAGCCAGGATTGCGTCCCCTCATTTTGTGTATAGATTTGGCTTTAAGTCACATCTGCAAGTCAGAGTTGCCAGGAGGGTACCCTCTGCCATCATCTAAATGCTTTCAGGTACCACAGGGTACCTGTGGGGCAGGCCAGCAGCAGCAGCCCCAGGACCTTGTCAGAAATGTATATTCCTGGGCCCACCTGAGACTTACTGGGTCAGAACCTCTGGGAGGTGGGCCCAGCCATCTGGGTTCTCATAAGCTTTCCAAGGGCTTGTCAGGTACACTCAAGTACGAAGAACCCTGGCTTAACTCAGTGGAATCTCCTGGGGAGATTGTCAATGCAAGCCCTACCCTAGGCTAAGACAGTTTGAGTCTCTGGGACTGGAAACCAGACATCAGTGGTTTGAAAGCTTCCCAGTGATCCCAGGGCTGAGACTATCACCAGGCACTGGAGAACTGGCTATAGGAGTCTGGCAAGGGGAAGATAGCTGGGCCTGCAAGCCAGTCAGAACCCATCTCCTACCACCAGTCAACGAACAAACAAACAAACAAATAAACAGAATGCTAGCCAAATTTAACCAAACCTATCATGCTGTAAGTTCCTCCTTCATCCAGCATTACTTGTGAGCCACACAAAAGTCATTCATTTTTAGACTTCATCTTGGGGTCCCTAGGTTTTGTTATAACATTTCTTTCCCTGAGAAACTTCCCCAGGAGTTCCACCCTGGCTATATTTTAAAATGTATGCACAGTATAGGAGAGTCAGGAGAGAATGTTCCTGCCTCTTCCAATCAGCAGAGCTAATCTTGCCTTCTAGAACTTGATTGGTTGCCTAGTGCTCACCTCTCCCACCCTCTCCTTCTATCCTTCTCAGAAGCCTGGGCTGGCCTAGGTACAGAGCTGATTATGGGCCTGAGGGCAGGGCCCCAGAGTGCTGACTGCTTCTCCCTGTTAGCACTCTGGTCCTGACTGGGACACTGCTAGGCCTTCAGTGGACTCTGGGAGCTTCAGGGTAGGGTGAGAGCCTAGCCTTTCTTCCCAGAGGCTCATGACGGCCTCTCCAGGCCTCAGACTTTTTGAAAACAGTCTCCAAGGAACAGTCACAGCAGTGTGGCTGAGGGATGTGGTGAGAATGTGTTTGAGTTGACCACTGAGTATGTTTCCCACAGACTGCATGCTTGGGTATCAGTCACCAAGCCTACTGCTTCCTCCTACCTGGGATTCTCCATGGCAGTGGGCCAACAGCCACTCCTCCAGTTAGATATCTCCCATAACAGGGTTCTCATTCCATCTTGGAGAGTAAATTTAAATAAATATATGTCTGGATTATCACATTGGTACCACTGATGCTCCTGATCTAGTGTTAAACCATTGGTTTGGCAGAAATTCCTATAACAGAACAGTAAAATCCCTCAATTAAAGATTAGGAGCCTTTTTTTAGAAGCCAACTCAGAACAAAATGGATGCGAACCCAGTCCAGCAGCTTATTCATTCTTTCTAAGGCCTTTGTGCAGAGCCCAGTGTGGGCTTTGCAGCCCTGTGCCTGCAGTGGGACTTGAGGCCTCACCCAGAGGGAAGGGAACAGGCTGTAGAACATCAGAACGGGCCACTCTGGAAGGAGCAAAGGGCTGGGGTCCAAGGAGTCAGCATGGGACTCCTAAGCCTCTGTTACCTCATTTGCTAAGTGAGTGCTCAGAGTACTCATTCTGCCTCAGGGTCACTGGAAGATCCAGAAGATAAGGGATACCCATGCTATGTATTTGTAAAGCGCTTCTGGATGGAGTTAGAGATGAGGAGCAGGGTTCCACAGACCTGGAGAGGAGTCCTGACTTTGACTTCCATGGGCTGTGGGACCCTTACTAGTCATTTAACTACATAAAACCTGAGTCTCCTCCCCTGTGAAGTGGGATGATTCATGGTACAAACGGAATGGGCTGCCATGAAGAGTCAAGGGAATAAAGTGTGTAAAGTACTTAGCACACAGCAAAAACTCACCTCATGAATAGATTCTGTTTCTCAAGTATCCAGTACATTCTCATCTTAAGGGGTCTCACAAACAGGGTTCCAATTAGTCATGTGTGGGAGATTGTGATTATTACCCCTGCATTGATTAGAACATGAGGATTTTACTATTGGAGTAAAGTAAAAGGAATCTGACATATACTAATATTATAGTACATAGCTGGAAAGTGGGAATATTCTGAATTCCCACGCTGACTCCTAAGCAAATGTGCAGCCCGTCAGTGTCATATAAGCCTCCCAGTGGATCTTTCTAGGAGTCTAGGAATTTCGCTTGCTCTGAAATCTTTTTAATCTACCCTGGGCAAATCCATAGGAAAATCACTGATACTGTGAATTTTGGTTGTTAGACTGAGTATACACTACAAGGTTGGGTGTACAGAATGAATATCAGCAGATAAAAGAAGCGAAGGGCAGTGAGAAGGCGGAAAAGAAGTAGGGCTTGTTCTGTGCTCCATTCTGCCCCCTTTCACCATTGTGAGTCTGCCCTTTGGATGTGCCTTAAGTCAACTCACTAGAAAAGGGGTGACCTGTGGTCCATGGGCAACTGTCCTTCCATATTCCAGAAACGGAATGTTTCCCCACTGCCTGCTTCATCGTAATGACAAATACAAATGAAATTATATTTTAAAACAAAGGAAAGAAATCGGTAACACCTGTGCCTACCACTCTGTCAGGTATTTTTATCCAGTGACTCTAGTTTCATGAGCCCATTTGCAGGAATTATTTGTATTCATAGCTCAAAAAAGGATGTTTTTTTGTTTTGTTGTTGTTGTTTGCTTGTTTTGTTTTGCTTTTTTTTTTTTAATGGGCCCAGGCCAAATAACTTGGGGCCTGGTAGCTCTGTTTAGTGATTCCCAGGGGTACAAAAGCTCTCAGTAGTTGTCATTTAGAGTCTAGTATTATTGTCTTGTCAAAGCCATGATTTCATAGGCTATTTCTTTAAAATTTTGCATCTCTTTCTTCCCATCTAGTCTCAGTCTTACCTTTGGGTACTTTGTACATTATTTTTATTCCACATTTTATTATGAACATTTGCAAACATGGAGAGAAGTTGAAAGAATTTTTACAATGAACACCTA
Organism: Pteropus alecto; assembly: GCF_000325575.1. Taxonomy (NCBI): domain Eukaryota; kingdom Metazoa; phylum Chordata; class Mammalia; order Chiroptera; family Pteropodidae; genus Pteropus; species Pteropus alecto. The sequence continues at coordinate 3,546,903 of NW_006442491.1, read as the reverse complement.
CAGACTCAGCATCTATATTCTGTAATTTACATTTTACTATACTGTTTTTATCATATGTTTATTCATCTGTCTAACCCTGTATCAATCCATCAATTTATCTTATTTTATTTTAGTGAATTTCAAAGTAATTTGTAGAACTAAATACACTCCCTCTCACATACTTTAGCATGCATACTGTTAACTAGAGTTTATTGTTTATTTATCCTTCTTTTTTTGAAGTAGCATTTATATTCAATGAAGTGCACAGGTCTTAAATGTACCATCGATGAGTGCTGACATATGCATACAACATCAGTGCTCCCTTATCAGGTATAAGATTTATCATCATCTCAGGAAGTTCCCACATATCCCTTATCAGGAATCCCCACCCCCACACACTCTTCTGATTTCTATCACCATAGATTAATTTATGCCAGTTCTAGAATGTTAAATCCATGACCCATACACTATCCCAGGGGCTTACTTTATGTAAGTCTTCTTTCTCAGTACACTGTTCTTGAAAAATTGATTCATCCATGTTATTTTGTGCAGATACTTCTTGACTATACATACACACACATACATACGTGTAGATAGACATCTGTGCATACAGATTACACATACATGTATGACAAATGTTAATATGTTGGGTGTATTTCTTGTTGGGAAATGCCTTATAGATTTTGGTTACTTAGATACTTGTTTTAGTTCAACTTTCAAATAGACCTTTGTGCTGTCTGAAAAATTAATAAGAGCTTTGGTTGACCAGGAAAGGTAAGTTACAGACAAAGGCAGTCATTCCTGGTGCCCCTCTCACTTTCCTCCAGAGCAGAAGCATGCACTGGACTCAGAAACCTGTGGTTGGTTGTGGGGAGGGGAAAGAAGGGCTGTGGCAATCTCCTTTGTCCTTCTGTCCTTATAACCGGACAGGCTGCTCCAGGTGCAACACTGCACATTCAGTTTTTCAGTTATAGCAAGAAATGGGAGAAGAACTGAGAAGGTGGAGAAAATGGTCTGATTCATTGAGTAAACAGCCATGTGCATGCTGCTGTGAGAGCTGTTTTTAGAGCTCAGGACCATGTGGCACTCTTCCCTGGAGAGCTGGGCACACTCATTGTCACAAACACAGCATCAGAGAGGGGAACGTGTTGTCTCTGTCATCACCTGCACTGGGAACTTGATGCCCGATTAGGAAAGAGAACCAGCTCTGCACTAAAGTGGGAACTCTGTGTGTGTGTGTGTGTGTGTGTGTGTGTGTGTGTGTGTGTGTGTGTGTGTGTGTGTGTGTGTGTGTGTCTTTGAAAGGGTGAGATCCTCGTTTTCCCAAACAAGCTCTGTCCAGGTATAACCCTTTGTTGACATTGGTCTTCATTTATTTCCCTGTTTTCTTTGTCAGTTCCTGACACACAAGTTGATTGGAAGTAGGTAATTGAGATGTACAAATGACTTGTACAGTGATGGCACATCCTTGGCAATCATTAATTTCTTTCTGTAACCATCAAGTATCTTGACACACTTTTGATTCCCTTATAAGCAGATGCATGTAGGATTTGGGTGCATGTAGTTTATTTGGGAGGTGATCCCAGGACGCACTAGTAGGGCATGGGAAGTGAGACAATGGGGAGGGAGGGCAAGGTAGCCAATGCATGGTGTGTCATCAGCCAGTTACCACTGGGGGCAACTGGGCTTTCCCTCCCTGGAGCCACCGGGATAGAGTGTCAAAAACACTTTGTAGCTCTCCCTCCCATAGGTGGGGGAGCTGGGGTATGTGTACACCAGCTTCCCTCATTCATTGAGAGGGCTGCTCTCAGGGGCGGCAGTGCCCTGGCACATCATGAGTGCTGCTCTGCCCCTCCCACAGGCAGAGCAGCACCCATGACCAGAAACAACTTGCAGGTTAAGAAGTGTGGGTGCTGGCAGTTGGAAGTTGGGTTATTGTGCATCAGTGAGCTAAGGAGAGGGGAGGTGAGTGGGGCACTGGCAGCAATTTTTAAACATCTACTTCCGCCTTTCCAACTAAGGGATTTCAGTGTCATCAAATAGGTAGGAAAGCTCATCCTAACCCAGGAAGATCGCATAATGGCACTTTGCACTTCCTCTGTGTGCATAGGTTTTCCTTGCTAGGCAAAGGCACTCAGATTCACCTGACTAGTTTCACTGCATTGTCATGTGTGTACAAGTGTCAATGGCCCACCAAACAGAGGGCTTAGGCTAGATGAGCCCAAGAAGCCTTTCAGGCCAGGGTCCAAGAGCAGAGAACTTTGCATGAAGACCACTCCTTTCTTCCTCATTCATTTTTGGCTGCCTCTGTGCATGTGTTGGACTTCTGGGTACCCCAGGCAATCTCAGAACCTGTCTAAATTGAAAAAAGGGCAACATTAACAAAATCTTGCCTAAACTCCTTCTGCAAGAGAACAGAGCCTTTGCTCATAAAGCAGATCTTTTTATTTTGCAATAAACTAAAGTAAAAGTTACTTCTACAAGTGTTGCTGGGGCCAGGGGTCTGGGTCTTATATATACTCAGGGAGAATATTGACTTTGAGCCCTGAATAAAATTTGGGAAATGTGGTATCACTACAGACTTTAGCCTCTGGCATACATATTATTTTAGAGGCACACACTGGATTTTCTGGATTCAGCATTAAAAGCAAAACTGTCTATATCCTCAAGTAACTATTTAATCCCTTACTGGGCTCTATCTTGTGTGAAATGGAATCTGTTTTTCACACAAATCATCTTTCGAAGTGACTCAATATGTTTAAATTAGGGAACCCGGTAGCCCTGGTATTTAGGTCCTACCTGCTTTCATATTTCCAGAGCCACCCAAATGTAGGACTTCTAAAAGCTTCCAGAAAGAAAAAAAAAACACATCCAATTTAATGACGTTTTTCAGTCTGTCACAGTGGGAAGTAAGTCTCATCTGGAATTTGAGGCATCTAGATCCCCTGAATGGCCCCAGAGGAATGATTGTACCTTATGGTGTTTAAAACATTCTCACAAATGCGTTGATCTTTCTCTCAACATGAAATAGGCTCTCATTCTCCTCTTTTTGGTTATGGCTATCCTTCTTGACTCACTTCTAAAAGATAGACTATAAGTGTAGAAGTTGTGTGACTTTCAAAACTGGGTCATAAAAGGCAACACAGCATCTACCCAATTCTCTCTTGGGATGGTTGCTCTTGAAACCCAGCCACCATGCTAGAGCAAGCCCAGATGTCATGGAAAGCCAACTGTAGGTGTTCCAGTCGACAGCCCCAGCTGAGGTCCCAGCTGATAGCTGACAGTCAGCCTTGACCACCAGATGTGTGAGCATAGAGCCCCTTCTAGATGTCCCTAGCCCAAGCCATCATCAGACTGTAACCATGTGTGCCCTAGTGAGAACTGCCTAACTTAGCCTCATCACCCCCAGAACCAGGAGAGATAATAACAAGAAACGATTGATGCTATTTTGCATTGCCATCTGGGTTGCTTTGTTCTGCAGCAATACAGACTGGTACATGCATACCCTCACGGTCCTACTGCTAAATAACTTCTGGGGCCAGTCAAGGATCTCACTGTTCATCACACTTCTTTTGTCTGGTGCAGTGACTCACTTTTTGCTCCCTGGGAAATCGGTGTCTGGGGAGAGAGACAAGGGTGGTCATGTTTCTCTAATTCCCAGCGTCTCCAGCTTGTTGCCAACTTGGCGCCTAAGAAGCGGCATAAGGTTTCCAGCTGTTTTGAACAGGTTGGGGATTGAGGGCCTGTTCTGTGTCTGGCTGTGAGCAGTTGAAGCAGTAGCTGTTGCCTTTCTACATCCAGAGGAGATTACAGCAGTGGTGGCAGCTGTGGGAAACAACCCTCCATGTTGTCCCTGTGCTCTCGGCTTATGTGGCTAACTGTGAGCACTTAACTTGCTTTTTTTGTCACAATATAAACAATCTGGCCTCTGCCTGGGGAAGTAGCTTGGCTGGAGGGTGCAAAGCAGGATGGCTCTACTGTCCTTTCCAATGCTTCAGTCCTATGGAGGGCAGGTCCCTGTGTGCCCAGCATGGGGTCTTCTCTCTCACTTCCTCCCCTGCACCTCTCCTTCTTCAGCCCAGGAATGGCTCCATGATTTCTTCACTGTCTTGAGGAGAAATGTGAAGATGCATGTGAGAGAACTTTGAAAGTCTGAAAAAGTGTTGCAAAAATGGAAGGTACTATTAAGAGATTAGTAAGCAATTACTGGGTCCAGGAGAAATGCTACACCTCTGTCTCTGAAGATGATAAGTTAGAGTCACAAACTCTCAACACTCAGAGACTCTGAAAAATCATGTGGCCCCACAGTCCATATAATGTCTGAGTTTTTTCTGCAGTATCACCTTAGAGTGGTCCTCCATCATATCCTTGGATATCCTCTGTGACGGGAGCTCATTCTCCACCTCCTTTTAGAGGCCTTTTATTCCCTAAGCAACTAGGATTATTAAAATTGTCTTCCTTGTGCTGAACCAGAGTAACCTTCTTATAGTCATCCTGAGTTCTGTAAAATTAATCTTATTCCTTTTTCACATGGCATACCTTTAAGACCGGTCATTGATGTTGTCCTCGTTCAGGCTTCCCTCTCTTTAGTTTTTTCATGTCCCTCTCCCTACCCCATATGACCTGGTTTAGAGAACTCTCACCGTCCTGGTAACCTTCTGGCCAAATGTTAATCTCTTCAGCTCTTAAAAACTAGTCTCCTGGGATTATGTTTGAACAACATGTGAAGAAATTGGACATGATTCAATCGATGCTCAGTTGTTAGATATAAATATTTCAGATGCAAACTCAACATTCCTAAGCTAGGACTTAAAGCCATAGTTTTTTTCCAGGAACAATGTAAAGGAACCGAGCATTTATTAATGTGTCCTTGAAGTTGGGGCTGGGCTAAGTGTTCTACCTGCAGTGTCACCTTAATTCCCTTAACATGCTCATGAGTCAGACATTCCTTGAGCACCCAGCAAGGGCAGCAGAACTGGAGTTGAAACCCAACCACACCCAAGTGCCCTTTCCCAGCACCTCACTGCTCCTCCCTATAATGAACTTCAGGCAAGAATCTGGAGCTGATGCATGATTTCCACAAGGACTTGTCTTTGCCTGTAGGTGGTGAACCCTGAGTGGACAGGCGCCAGGGCCATTTTGCTCAATATTCTATCTCCAGGGTTGTGATAATACTCGGAACATGCATCTCAGATATTTGTCGATGTTAAATCTTTGTTCAATGAATGAATGAATGAATGAATCCTTATAACTTCTCTGTGACAGTTATTTTTTTAGTTTATTTTAGAACAACCAAAAATACAGAAACTACAAGAGATAATATAACGAACTCCACCATATTTACTCTCAGAATTATATGTTAACTTTTTTTATTTGCTTCTCATCTTTTTTCATTTATAAAAAATAAAACATTGCAGATAAAGTTAATGTCCTTTTTCTTTGCCTCATCAAGTCTTCTACCTTCAGAAGCAAATATCATCCTTGTTTTGGGGTGTCTGGCTCATGTTTAATCTTTTTGCCTCATATATTAGTATAACAAAGAAATAAATAAAATTGGTGTGTTTTCAAATTTACATAAGTGTTATTTTGGTACATTAATATTCTACAATGTTTTATTCTAGTTATATATTTGAGACTGATGTGTATGTACTCGTTCCTTCATTTTAACTGCTGTCTTATTTTTCATTGTATGTGTGACTCTATTGCCATTTATTTATCCATTTCTGTGTAATACCCATGTGGGTTGTTTTTAGTTCCTGTTGTAGGGTCATTCATATTCTTGCCACCCTAAGTTTTCAGACAAGGAAACTTAGAGCCAGCAGTTAAATGACCCATTTAAGGTGTCACGGTTTTCATAGGTAGCAGAATCAGAGAATGAACCCATATCTTCTTTTTCAGGCAGTGGTCTTTCTCACTGCACCACTGTTGTCTCCGTTCAAGAAAGGAGATGATAAATTGAAGGAAATGTTAGTGAGCTCTATCTTCTAAAAGCTTCAGGAAGGGAAATGACCATTTTTTGAGAAGACTGTGAATGTTTGATGCAAAAGGAGGTCTCCTCTACATGTTTCAAGGAAAAGACCTGTGCATGATATGAGGGTTACACCTGACACTGGGTTTTGTCTCTGTTGTCACCATGAGGTGTGTACTGCATGGTCACCAAGGCATCCTACTGGGTGGTTGACCATTTGCTCATGACTTCTTGGCAAGCAAAACAGGGTAAGTGTTAAAACCACCACAAAGCTGGTCTGCAAATGAGGCCAGGGCTGACTCTGTCTCCCAGCTCAAAGAGTCCCTGTGGGATGTTACCACTTACGTCTTGGAAGTTAACCTTTTCTTCTTATTATTATTTTAGCTGAATATATTGTCATTGTAGACCAAGTTTTAAAACCAGTTAACATAAAAAAGAGACTATTTCTTTCCTCATTTCTCTTTAAAAATTTGGGCTTTGAAAACATTCAGTTTTTACAAATTTACCAAAAGATGGTCAAGTTTCAGAGACGATAAAGACCTTCTTTCCCCTCATTAAGGAATGGCACCTGGCTCTGTTACTTGGACAGTAACAGAGGCCTATGGAGAAGCCCTGGGGCAATTTGCGTAACTTCCCAGTTTCAGCTTCCTCATCTTTCAAAGCAGATGATACTGATACCCGCCTCACTGCCAGAACAAATTTACTGGGAAGTGTGAGCCTCAGGGCTCTTCACTTGCAGCACCCCTTCCAAGACTTATCTAATTTTGTTCATATTTGCTATGCTTTTTCATAAAGAGGGTCCCCCAAATTGTTTGAGCTTTCATCTCATAAGCCTTGGATCCATCTTCTTGCACGTGAGGTTTTTGTCAGGATGTCTGTTACATACTTAGTGCTCAGTGATTGTTAGCTGTGGTTAGAATAATTACTTAGTTAGTAGCATGCACTATGAGTGTAACGGCATGTCTGGAACCTAGCGGGGGCTTACCAAGTGGCAGCTCTGGTTAATAATCCCAAATCCCACAGAGTTCAGGTGTGAGGAGGACCAGAGGCACCAACAGATGTTCTGTGATAGAATAGACAAAAATCCCTTTAATTCCTTAAAGAGTTTTTGTCATGATTTCCCTCCCCTTTCCCTGGCTCACCTGAGTGGTCCAGTTGACCCCACACTCCACGGTGAGACAAGCAGTCAGCTAGGCAGGGACATCTCAAGGTTGAGTGTCATCTCTTGTGCTTTTTTCTCCTCTTAAAAGACCATGAATATGAAAATTCCTCAACTGAAAGCCAATGACAAAACATTTTTCAGGAGAAAAAAAGGACAGAAAAGCTTATGAGAGAATGTTAATTACCAACAAAAGCCAGGAAGAGTGTTTTTGGAGGGGATGGGATTATGAAGGAGAGGGCAGTGGTGATGAAAAATTTATTCTTGGGCATCTTCAATGCCTTGGCTTTTTCAATAATCACACCCTGAAAACTTGGACTTGGATATTTTGGCCCCATCTGGGTTGTAAGACCTGATGAGTTATTTTTCTCTTCCCTTCTTGAATGCAGTGTGACAGTGTGTTTCTAAATTTAACTCTTCCTGTTTAGGCTGTTTGGAATATTTGCTCACAGGAGACCTGTGTGGGATGAAAGCAGCTCTCCATGGATGATCAACTTCCATGGCTGTCACATCCCTGGGGATTAAAGTCTGGGGAGAGTTGTCTCCATAGGCCTGTGGTTAGCAGCTCTTGGATGTCACCTTTCTTTTCTCTGCAATGATACAACAAGAATTATCTTTTTTCCCAGAGTTAGTTTCCTTGGCATTCTGTTACTCAGCCTCCCTAGTATACCCCTTTTCTTAGGAAGTTCTGAACACTCTCTTTCATGAGAAAATGTGAAAGATGGTTGTTCTTTCTGTGTATTTCAAAAGCTATTTCTGGAATCTTCTTCCAGTTTCTTACCTCTTTGAATACCTTCTTAGTGTTCACCGCATCCTGGATAGCCAGAGTATTTGTAATTGAGGCACCAGAACCACAGGGTGGTTCCAAAGTTATGCAACTTGCTAAGAGTGGATGCCAAACCTTGATTTAGGCCATCTGCCCTTGCCTGGACCTCTGTCCTTGGTCCAGTTTGGCTCTTTGCTCCTGGCATGTTTATGTTAGGATAGCTTGTGGGGTTAAAAACATTCTCATGTGACATACTCAGCATTCGTGCCAATGGAGGTGAGGTGCTTTCCATTGACCCTTCCCTGACCTTTTCTTTGAGTGAGATCTGGGTCTTCCATGGACCAGAGGTCTCCCGAACCTTATTCAGGCTCTGGCTGTCCCTTCCCCTGGTTAGGATTTTGGTGGGGTGGGCTTGAGGAAGGGCTGTGGATTCTGGGACAAATTGTGGGGAACAATTAAAAAGACAGTTTGGTGTAAAAACAGCATGGAACTGGGATTCTGTAGACTAGGTTTTGGTCATAACTCTTCCATTAATCAGTTCAATGGGCACTTCAGTCCCCTCATCTCAAAATAGGGATATGAACTACATCACTGGGTTATTAGGAAGAGTAAATGAGATTGTATTTGTAATCATGCCTAATATTTATATTATTGCATGTACAATAAATGCTCAATCAGTGGTCACCCCTGGTAGACTAGATGTTCTTTAAGCTTCCTCCTAGCACTAGAATTATTTTACTGTTAATAGAAGATGTAAAATCTGTCTTCATGTAGATGAAGAGCTTCTATAAATGAGAAAAATTAGAGCCCCAGTAAAAAAGATATGTTGTTTGTGAAGTCCCTTGAGGTCAGGTCTGGGTCCCTAATGCCTAGAACCAGCCTTGGCATGGAGTAGGCTCTGGATAGATATTTGGTAAATGAATGAATGGACAGCATAACCGTCTTTGTAGGACATGAGACCCCCAACATCAGCAGTGGTACACAGAAGTAGGATGAGAAATAGCTGGGGACAGTAGAGGGCAGATCTATTATTGAGGAATTGGCTTCAGCTGTCAGTTCTGATGCTCTGAGTTATTAATCTAACTTAAATAAAGCAAATGTAACATTTGCCTGAAAAGTAGGTACAGCATGGTACATAACTGCAAACTTGTTCCATTTTACAACTATCTGGCCAGACTTTGAAAACAAAACTGGAGGAGGAGCTTCCATGATTCACTAAGTTTAGAAAACATGGTAACATTCTTGGAGAGACCTAATACTCTTGATATCAAAGCCTCAGAACTGCAGGAAGAAATCTGTTTGAATTTAAGACCACATTTCCCAAGGCAATTGGCTAACAGAACCCTTTCTGTTAATTCTTGCTAACTTCTTAGGAATCTAGGAAACACACTTGGGGGAAATGCCCATCCAGGTGAATATGAATTATACTGCAATCATGCTTTTTATTCAAGACATACAATTCCAGCTGTTTTCTAAACCAGGTTGTGATCCTCTGAGACTTCTCATTCTGGGCAACCAACTGAAATTTTAGAGGTACATATTTAGTGCCCTGGGAAGCTCTGAACCAAACATACATCTGTGATGACCAAGCAGTTGTTGATTTACTTAACCTAACTTAGCAAGCAAATATTTACACTTTTCTTGTGCCTGATTTTAATGGAAACAAGTCTTGAAAGTGAAATGTTATCCTTTTTTGTCATACTTGACCTAATAACTAAATGACACAGAGGTCTCTCCACAGGAGTATAAAGAAGTACCTAAGAGAATGGCTGGGGGTGAGTGAGGATGGATGAACACCAGGTTAGTACTTTTTTCCTTCAATCTGGCCATTGTTTAAATTGAAGATGCATTATGTTAAGCATATTTTATGTCCATGCTATGAGGTTTTCTAATGGACAAATAAAGAAACGCTTTGAAAGGAGAAGGTCTCTTTAGAGGTGTATTGGCCAACTTCGATGATACCAACTTCTTGACTTTTTCAGCTCCATAGCTTTTAGTATTGCTCAAATCGCCCTTGCAAAAAGAAAGCTCCTACTTAAACCAGGAATGCGTTCATTTTGAAATTGCAAAAGGCTAAAGACACTTTTATTTTCTTATGCGTTTTGAGAGTCCAGAAATCAAATTTACCAGTTCACCTTTGCAGTTTCCAGACCACTGGCTGGGGGAGGGTGACAACTGCGTTATCTTCTAAGAGCAGACATTGGAGAGCTAAGTCACACCAAGTGCCCTGTCCCATCGCCACATTAGCTGAGGGCTTATCAGGATACATTTTATACTTGATGCAACCTGCAAACCTTTATTGAGCTTTTTTAAATAAAGTATCTGAAATCAGCTGTGTCATGTGAAACACAGAGTAGAGAAATACTAAACTAAGTTGCATTAGGGGCTTTATTCCATTGTTAAGGAGCCTGTATTATGTATGACTTGAGTACCTCATTAACCTGGCATTATGGAGAAACCTTTTCTGCATAAGTGACTGCTGCTGATAGGCAATGCCTTGCACATCTAGGAACTTGACAAATGTTTGCTGAATGTGGTTGGATAACTAAATGAAACATCCCTTCAAACACAGACAATTAAAAAAAGTGATAAGCATTTGAATAGCATCCTTCTAAAGTAAATTCTATACATTCTTGCCTTGAGAGACATGAGACTGCATGTGGATTGGCTTTTCTCATGATAAACTGAAGCCATCATTTCATTGAGGAAAGTACATAAGCTTTGTGCCAGACTGACCAGACTTAATATTCAGATGCTTCCCTTTTTCTAGCTGCAGAACTTGATCAGATTACCTAACCTAACCTCCATGACTGTTGGTTTCTCCATCTGTCAGGAGGAGGCTCTGTGCCTGATCTGATGCATTGCTAAGATATTAAATAAACTAACGTAAATTAAGTGCCTAACCAGGTGGCTAGCACATTCTCTAGCTGTTTGTTACTTAAAGTGAGGCCCAGGGACCAGTGCAACAGCTTCAACATGAGAGCTGGTTAGGAATGCAGAATCTCACATCCTCCTAGACCCGCTGACTCAGGATCTGCTTATTAACAGGCTTCCGGGTGATTCCCATGCATGTTAAAGTTTGCGAAAGCACTTGCCCAAAGCTTCCCTTTTCTCTCCAGTTTGAGAGAGAAAGCAACAAGCCAACTTTAGACAGTCAAGGCCTTCCGCTTTCTGCAGGAGTGCAAAGTCATAAGTATAATGAAATGTGGCCTAAAAGTGGAGTGTTGAAATTTTTTTCTGGATTTTTCTTCCTGCAAGTAGGTTAATTTGAGATAGTGCTTTATTGTTCGTTTCCCAGTCATACATAAGTGGATTCAAAGTCATCATTTGGGGGAATGTAAAGACAAGGGACTCCCTCTGACCCCAGGAGATCTGAGCTTCCTGCCTGTGCCTTACGGACACAGGTGCCCTAGGAATGAGTCAGGTCATCAGGCTAGGTCAGGGCAGCAGAGCATCATGCTCTCTCTGCTATCAGCATCCAACCTACCTGAGTCCTGACCCTGTACAGTAGGGAGAGTCCAGCAGACTCTGAGGGACTGAAGCAGAGCCATGTTCAGTGCAGAGGCAGCCCTGGGGAATGGGCCTGGCCTGCTTCTCCCTGGGGAGATGTTTCCACCTCCCAGCTACCTTATCTAGGTGCCTTGACATCTAATCACTGATTTTTCAGTTTCTTGGACCCTGGCTTTCACATTGCTTCTTCTAATATTTTTCCACCATATTCTAAATTCTTGCTACTCAGAGTGTGGTCTCAGAATGGAGGCATCGGCATGGCTGGGAGCTTGTTGGTCACCGAAAAGCTCAGGTACATCCAGACCCACTGAATGTGAATGTGAATTTCAAATATTCCCAGATGATATATGTGCACAGTAGAGTTTGACAAGCGCTGGGCTAGTGTATGCTCAGTCAATATTCTCTTTTCCTTAGTTAAATGTTGTGCATAAAATAAAAACCAGTAAGGTTCCATTTGAGAGCCTGAAAAATGAGGAGTAAAGTTTCAGGGCAGGAATTTTTTCTTCCTTCTCTAACCCAGGCCAGTTCTCTGGAAGGCCAGAGCTGTCCCAGGATGGACCTGAGGCTGCTCCCAGTCACCTTTCTACTTCGTGGACGCCTGTAGCCTCAAAGCCCTCAATGGAGACATCCATCCTCTGTGTTGCAATCGTTCGGGCAGCAAGAATATAAACAGAGTGCAATGCTGCATTCAGCCTTGTTACATAAGCACACTCTGGAGTCATACTTTCCAGATGTTGTGTATCAACATGCTCCCCGCTTCTTGCACTACCTGTTTCTTTAGCCATATTCAGCTTTTCTGGGGAAAGGTCAAAGACAAGCTCCGAGGATAGCTGGTTGCTTTAAATCTTCTGGGAAAACGCCTTTTTTGAGTTCATTCTGTGTTGTGTTTATTTGCTTTCCTGTAGTCTGTCCGAATGTATTTTTCTCTCTCTGCAATCTGTGTATCTTCTCTCCCTTACCCCTCTCCCTCCCTCCTTTTTTTTTTTCCTTTCTAAAAAAAGCACGGTTTAGGGTCATTGGAGCCTCAGTTTTATTGCTCACATGTAACTGTGGAGCCGACTCTATATCTCTGAGGAATTTGGGCATGAACCTGAACCTATGTCCAAAGGTCCAGGGCTTGGAGAGAACCCCAGACTTGCAGCGAGCAGCTTTGGGCCAGCAGTGTCTTCTGGTGGTTCTTCACCACATGGTGAGTCGCTTCCGGGACACACATAGGAAATCAGGCCAAGGTGATAACTTATACACAGATCCACCTCCCCTGAGTTTTTGTGCTGGTCCAGACATTCTCCTGGTGGAAGGGATGTGTGAAGATAGAAAGGATACAGTTCTAGCCCTTAGGAATCACATTCTGAAGATAGAGAAAAATCCAACTACTTCCATATAGAATGAAAAACACTCTACTAAAGATGTGTGCATTGAGCCCAGAGGGGGCCTCAGGGTCAGGATGGATGATAGGATGTAGTAAAGAAAGGCTTCCAAGAGGAGGTAGTGTCTGAGTTGACAAGTATCTCCAAAGGAAAATGATTAAATTATGTCACCCCTGAGAGGATGATAGTGCTTGTTTGAAAGGTGGAGCAATGAGACAGTACAGTCTGTCGTACACAACATGCAGCTCCCTTCTTCCCACTCTGGTCAGCACAGAATTCGTTTTGTGGTCCTTGCTTCTCGTGCTCATTAGAATACATCTTTCAAAAAGATTATACAAAAGAAATACAGTTATAGTTGTCTGATGTCTTCCTTGGCCCATCTAAGAACATGTCTGCATTCTTTCTCTTTCATCTGTCATGACTATTGAGTAATTTTGCACCCATTTCCTCCTCTAATTCATGTTCCAAATACTGAAATAGCAAATAGAGGGGGACCTGTAAGAACAGAAAATTCAGCAGTAGTTGGAAGAAAAGTTGGATGTAAAAATTGCCATGTGAACCAACATGGCACTTGGTTAATTTATTAAGGCTACAGGGTTATTTTTAAGTGACCATGGATGTCCTTCAGGTAGGTCACAGTATTGAAAGAGTTCTTTGAGAGTGTAAGGCATTGTAAGACACAGGGCTTCACTTTGCCATTAGTGAAGGGCTTCATTCTTGATTCTAAGAAATTCATGTGGGATGTTGGCAAGCTGCCCAGCACATGGACAGGTGCAAGGGAAGACATTCTATGAATCTGTCCAAAGTTGCAGTAATGTGGGAGCCTAGAAAAGCTTACGTTTATGGATATCTTTGACATTTTAAAATTACAAGCCAGGAATACATACGTAGCCTAGATAATTGAAAATCTGTATACCGAACTAATTAGAGTAAAAAGTTAAACTCCTTCTTCACTCATCTCTCGCCTCTTCCATCTGTACTCCAGGAAGATAGCTACTGCAAAAAGGGTGGCTGGGTGGCAGGAAGGGGTTTTTCGTGACTTTTTTTACTCAATCACAACCATATGTAGATTTCTAAAACACAAACTGGATACTTTTGACAGTTAATTTTGCTACTTGCTAAATTGCTGCCCCTGATTTTTTAAATTTGTTTTGTTGTCCGTATGCCATTTTGTCTAGACTTTATATTGACAAGTGTAGTGGGGAAAGGCCTTGAGGTTGTGACAAGTTTTGTTTCAGCACTTAAATGAACTAGGGAGTTGCCACCTGCTTATGCGGCACGTCAGAGCTTTGTGGGCCAGCTACGTTTACACTACAGCAGTTTGGGTATTATGGTCATAGTGACTTCCCAGGAACCCCAGGAGCTGACACAGCCTTGCATGAAGGTTTCCCCTGTCTCTTAGCTTGTGCACACATGGTCACTCTCTGCAAGTTTCTCCCAGTCTTCTGTACACCTAGCAGTGTCAGGACCAACATGACGAGGGAAAGCAGCAGTGTTCTTCTGCGTCTTCACTTATTCCCCCATTTCTCTTTATCTTTTTTATTCCCTCTCTGATCCCTGGGAAGAGACACAGTAAAATGGAGGCTGTTTCAGATGTTACTCCTACACTCTGAGGTGAAACGAAGTCAGAGCCTCCCCAGGAAGAGCAGGGGGTGGCTGCTTCCACCTGGTTTGCCCTGAGCTCTGCACCTGAGTGTCACTGAGTGGGTCCAGGATTCCAAGCAAGTCTGGAACCCAGCCCTTTCCTGGGCCGTTGGCCCATTTCAAATCCAAGGCCTGAACTTGCCTCTCTGAGGCTTTTCTTAGTTGACTTGGCAAGTCAGATTTTGAGATTTACTACAAATCAGATGCATTAAATCTCCCATGGCTACAGCCTTCTGGCTGCTGACTCCAGGTGGACACATAGCAGCTTCAGCTTTCAGAGTAGGTCCTGGAGATTACTGTGATGTGGGGTGAGTTTCTCTTGTGGTGAACCTTTCCTTCCACCCTTTTCAAGCTAGTAACAGGGAGGTGCCTTGATGACAAGTTTAATTCCTTTGGGGCTTTAGAAACTTGTGCAGTCTGTCTCCAACCCCTCGCCAGGAGATTATACATTTTAAAGGATAGGCAGAGGGAAAGGGTGATGCTGGACACATGAACTGAATTATAGGATTTCAAGTATTAGGGTTCAGAAAGAAAACCTAATTCTATGAGCATTTCTTGTTGTAGTTCACAGACCAATCATTCTCTCCATTTATCTAGCTCACGTTTTTGGAACTGGGGACAGTCGATGAATGAGAAAAGCTTTTAACATGAAAATTCTCTGTCCCCGAGTTTTCCTGTGGTTTTGTTGGATCATCACAGGACTGTAGACAGGCGTCCTTTCAGGGCCCATATTTTCCGAGAAAGGTTGGACTAAAAGAGCAGCTGTTACTGGTCATGTTCTAAACCGTCTTTGCTCGTGTTTTGGACATTTGCGTGTTCTCATTCAAGAGTGAGGGTTTTTGTCATCTGCAGGTTGAAGAGAACTGCTATGGCAGGTTCATGGCTGGGCAGGCAGCCTGGTCCTCCTGCCACACTGATATGCTGCCTGTCCTCACTGCCTTCCAGAAGGAGAATCAAGAAAGGCTTGTAATAACACACCTTTGTGTTTACCAGGCTGTGGCCTGTCGGTGTGTCTGGATGTGGGCAGGAGGCGTGATGTTTCAGATATGTGATTGACGTGTGATGTCTGTAATATACAAAAGTACAGCATCACCCAGTCATCTAAAAACACTAACTGCATGTTTTGGCATTTGGTCAAAGGCCACACATAAAAAATGATAAAAGAGAAATTTGCTTTGATTTTATGGGTCATGGAGCCAGTGTGCTGGCAATCAAGTCAGCTGCTTCCAAGACACCCACATTCTGTCCCAGCTCGAGGAGATCATCTGGTTTTTGTCTTTTTGCAAAGCAAAGGTCCTTTGTGTTTCTGTACTCAGACCCACTCACCCTCACATCCATATCTGTTTCTAGCACTTTCACACGTAAAAGGTTGTTTTCTTCTGTGCTGAGTGTTTTTCCCTCTTTTCCACCAGACTTGGGATATTTTAAATGAGAAATGGAAAGGAGTCTCTGAGCAGTAGCCTGGCAGTGTCACAAGTATGGATTTTCCAGAGTATGACACTATTAGGACTAGTTGTCAGGGCTGGGCGTCAGAGACTCCTACTCATGTACAAAGTACATTGGAGAGATTTTACATCCAACACCAAATAGGAATGAAATGGAATGTTCTAGAAAGAGGTAGAGTCATGGTCTCACCGCAAGTAGGTTGAATGGCTGGGAGTAGATCCTTTACTTTGCAAGGCTGAGGCTTCCTCCCGGCTGTAGTCATAGTGATTATATGGGATGGTGCACCATATCGAGATTTTACCAAGAACACATGTGCTGGTGATTTTCATGATCTGTATGGGTCCAATGGTTCTGCTGGCAGGAGGGTCACTACTCTGCTAGAGGATTATAACACCATAACCAGAGTTCATGCTTCTTCTGTTCACTCGTCCACAGAAATACCTGGAAAGCACTAGTGTCAGGTGGGTTAGTGAAGACAGAGTCTCAGGTCCCATGTCGAGAGAGAGGGTGAGAGAGAGAGTGAAAGAAGAAGAAGAAGAAGAAGAAGAAGAAGAAGAAGAAGAAGAAGAAGAAGAAGAAGCAAAAAGAAGAGGAGGAGAAGGAGGAGGAGGAAGAGGGGGAGGAGGAGGGGGAGGGGGAGGAGGAGGAGGAGGAGGAGGAGGAGGCTCAGAAGCAACCAGAGGAGGTAAACAGATCCCCAGGGTTTATATAAACTGCCAAGGAAGGGAGTTTGCCTGCAGCCACTTTGGGGTGGGGGGCCTGGAAAGCATCAGTGTTTGCCCCTGATGCAAGTAAGTGCAGTGGTCTATTTGACAGGAGAGCATTTCTCTGTTTAATCTGGGTCATAAATCAGTTAAATTAAAAAAAATCCAATCTTGAAAACGTCTAGCAATTCAACAACTCTGGGGTTAAGTTACACCAAGGGGAGCTGTGAATCAGCCAAAAGCTCGATCATTCTGGTTCCTTTGGGCAGGAAGGAGGAAGGAGGGTTGAGGCTACTGCATTGGCCTGGTGGTGGTGGGAGGTCACCTGACCAGAGGTGGGCCTTGCAGAGGTGACAATGAGAAGGACCTCAACGTCTTTGCCTAGGAGGTAGACTCCTTTAAGTGTTCCCACCTCAGCAAAATTTTACAGCATGGAGCGTCTTTGATTTCCAAGTGAATGAATGTGGCTGGATGGATGCCCTGCTCAGGGATCTCAGAATCATCTGGGTCTGTATCTCCTCAGTCACTAAGTGATGCTTTCATTTCTACTCTGCTTCTCACTATAAGTCTTATATGATCTGTTGTGTTTACAGAAAAGAGGCCAAAGGGTAAAGGGTGCTTCAGGGTAAAGCAGCCAGGCAAGGCTCATAGGCCACTCCCCTCACTCCTGTGACTACAACTGTAAAATAGATTCAGATCCCAGCCACACTTCAGACTTGCCTTGAGCACCTCTTTGTAGACAAGATCAAGATGGAACCGTGGGGAACTAACTGCCTTTCCTCCCTGAGTTGCTGTGACCTAAACACACACCTTTTAGGATCTTTTTTTTTTTCCATGACAGCATTCCCCTTCTTTTTGGAGAAATAGAATTGTTTTTCTGGGTGAATGGTCAGGCCTTGCAAGTGTTTAAAGGATACCTCTCTTCCGAGGAGTGCAAAGCCTTTTAGGTTTGGGTCGTATCAGGCACCCCAGCTAGGGCAGTAATAGCTGTGTTCTGGTCTCGCAGGAAGCAGATTTTGCTCTGGCCCAGCTCATGGCTCCCTTGCCCTTCCACTCCATGCACACTGGCCAAATTTTATCTCCTTGCTCCTGCACTCTTTTGCCAGAAGATTTTCCCTGTAGTCTGTTCACTTTACTCCCCAAGTGGCAGACTAGAAAGTCAGGGAGTCAGCGATCCCAGGGAGCAGCCCTCACCCAGTGATAAATGAGAGTTGGCGCATCACTCCTCAGATGGGATGCCCACAGTGGTCAAACTTTTTTTGATAGCACAAGCTTTATTGACTTCCTTCCCCCAAGTCTCAATTTCTTCTTCCTTTATTCCACCTCCCACATTAATTACTTGCACTGCATATTTTTTTTCTGAGTGTCCATTGTGAGGAATTTCAAGATAGACCAGCAGGACAGTTGTGCCATCAGAACCCTTCCTGAGCCCCTCATGGTGTTAAACACTACCTGAGAGGGGAAAGAAATACTAATTCCATGCTGACTGGCTGCCTCAATCTCATTGGCAGTTTCATTTCTCCTTTAGAGACAGCCGCTTTTCTTCCACATAGTCCTTCCCTTTGTTTCCATGGTTTTCCAGACCTCAGAGTGCGGATGGAAAAGGATCCTGGTCTGGGGACATCAGAGTTTCCTCACACATGTTCCAGAGCATCCCTTCTTTTTGCCTGTTGAAGTGTTCCATATGGCTCTTCCTGTCCTAGACTTTCCATTTGGTTTTCTAGGGTGAGTTCCATTTTCCTTCATGAAAGTAGGAATAGACCAAAATGAATCTGAAGGAACTGTGGGTTCCACTGTCCTGTGAGCATGTGGTGTGAGATACTGGTAGGGACAAAATAGGCTTAATTCTTCACTCTGTGTGTGAGTGTGTATGTTTTAGTTATTATTATAATTTATCTCAAGTAAGCATTTTTTAGCAGAATGGTCTCACAAAGAAAACATTGCCTCAGGTTTAGCGCTGTTCCTGGGACCTGCACCTGAAACTGAAATGCATTTTGCTATCCCAGCAGTGCCCAGCTGCCCACCCTCGCTCACTCACTGCAAGTTTGCCTCACTGCAAACTCCTCTTGTTCATTTGTGGATGCATTCAGATGCATATATCTAGTATTTACCAAGTGTGTGGCACTGTTAGAAGTGCTGGGTAGTGGAAATGAATAAAATAGAGTCATTGCCTTGGAAGAATTGGAGTCTTGAAGGTGAGAATGTTTAAAATATCTAACAGTTACAAAGTGCAAGCACTGACAAGTCAGAGCTGGCTGCTGTAGTAGATGGAGCAAAATCTCTGTTCTTGCAGTTTGGATCATGGGAACATAGTGATGGTGGAGGGGAGGGGGCAACAAAGTGCTGGAGGAGTGCTCAGAGAGGCTCGACGGAGGTACTAGAGGGTTTGGGGAAGTAGTTATTTACCAGGTGGTACAGAGTATTTTTATACCTTAACAACTGGTGGATCCAAAGGTAACAACAGTGTCTGCCAACTGACCTATGCCTGTTTGACAGTGGGGTCATGGGTTACTCACACCTAAAGAATTAGTGCACTGAGCTTGCCAAAAGATAGCAGCTCCTCCCATGCTGGGGGATGGGGATGGGGGGCGGGGGGTGGAGATTTCTAGCGCTTCTTCCTACAAACTCCCTAGGGGAGTTCTAGGCTTGCCTTGCTCCTAGGCAGCTGCAGGCATAGATTGGAAAAGCTGGGTTGACCCAGCTTGCTCACCTGTAATTACAGTTTCTTAAATCTGTTGGCATGTCAAAGCTGCACCTAAAGCCAAATGTGTTTAAATAAAAGCTGGGCAGAAGAAGGACTGACGTCCATGTCCAGTGCTGCAGCCATTTCATGGCTTTGTTTTCTGTGAGGTGCAGACAGGTCAGGATTTGCATTTAAAGAGGTAGTGCGTATGTGTGTGTTTTTCTTTCAGTCAAAATGTGGTGATTTACTGACATCATAAAGGTCGAGCTATGAAATTAATATGAGGGATACCTGAGGGGAACTTAAAAGATTATTTCTACCTCATTTAGGAGATTGTTGCTGAATTGCTATTCTGGAGCTCTTGGGTTTGGACATCTGCTCATTTTTTCTGGGAGGGTTATTGTCCCTTGTTTGGTTCATGCTGTGGTCATTCTGCCTTAAGTGAGCTGATCTTATCCATGCTGTACATTTCTGGCTATGTGTTAACATCCTACATAGAGGGTATCATATTTGCTTGATCTCCTTAAGAGTAATAAAAGACAATTCCATCACTCAGGAAATTCTAAGAGTTTGGGGAGTTTTATACCAGGAACCAGGAACCAGGAACCAAGATCAAATATGCTACATTGGACATGTATTATTATTATTATTATTATTATTATTATTATTATTATTATTATATACATGTATGTATTTGGTGTGTATATATAACACTCACTATTATAAACTTTTATGAAAATAAGTTGCAGACAGACATCATGACCTTTTGTCTCTAAATACTTTGGGCTGATCTCCTAAGAACAAGGGCACTACATTCACATTGATAAACACAATACCACTAAAGAAATACACTCAGTAAATGAAATCATCACCTTGGAAACTTTTAAAACAGTACAAACGAATTTTTGATCAAATTAAGACCTGAGGTTCATAGTGGAATAGATAGATGCTGTGTTCACCTCTTCCCTTGATGACCACATCAAGATTACTAAATTATAGAAATCAACCTGGAGAACCATCTGAAGACTAGCTGAACAGAAGTCCTTTAACTAAGGATATAAAGAAGAAGCTACATCAAGACTGGTAGGAGGAGCGGAGACACTAAACAGGCTGGTCCCACATCCAACGTGTGGTGGTTGAAATCAGCAGGGATATCTCAGCTGCAGAAGTCACCCCTAAGGAGCTAGGGAACTCAGCTCTGTACTGGGCTCCCCAGCCTGGAGCTCCAGGGCTGGGAATAGGAGCCCCCACAACATCTGGCTGTGAAAATTAGCGGGGATTCTATCAGTCTAGGTGAGACAAAAGACTGCTGGAAACTCAAGTGTCCTCTTAAACAGCTCATGCACAGACTCACTCACTCGCAGGTATGCATGCTCAGTTTTGACAGAGAGACAGGAGCTTCCCACCAGAGACATATGGGAAGAAAATGAGGCCTGTTGCTTTAGAGTGAGGGCTGCAGGAATAGCCAACATTGTTCCTGTGTTGAGCCTTCTTCCCACATAGCTGGCAGACAGGTGTCATCTTGCCTGGATTGAGCCCTCCCCCACGCGTCCAAATCTGAATTTGTATTTGCCTGTTGAACTCCACTTGCTTCAACATGATTCACTCCGAGACCCCGCCCCATCGAACTCACACAGTGCCAGAGGCTATTTTAGCTGCAGGCAGCCAGCCTTGATCTGTGCCTCATCTTTCTTTAAAAACTCTTAAAGGTCTGCATGCCCTAGGTGGGTAGTGGCTGGCCTCAGTGTGCCCTGGGCCTTTTGGTAAGTGGCCATAAGCTTGGCACTGGCACCAAATCTAAAAATGCATTAACCTGGTGAACACGACTCACCCCATCCTGGTGACTCCCTGAGACCCTGTCTTACCCAACTCTCATACTCAGCTGCTTTCAGTGGCTGAGCCTTACAGGCAGCGAGCAGGTAGAAGCAATCCTCAGGGTACTCTGTGTCTTTTGCTGAGCTGCCGCAGGTCCAGTACTGTGGCAAATGGCTTTGGTTTGCAACATGGCCTCTCCCATGCACCTCCAGATCCAGCACAGGCAGCTACCAACCACAGATTGCCTTGTAGCTCCTACCAGGTAGCCCCAGGCCAGTCACATGTGGCAGATGACCTTGGCCTGCACTGGAGCCCTTCCCAAGAAGCCCAGAATTAACACACCTGGTGTCCAGCTTCAGACCACAACAGAGCACCACCCAATTAGCCTCACAAGTGGCAAACAAAAGGGGTGCTCTTGGCAAGCACCAGAGACTGCTGGGACAAATCCCACTTCATGGGGTCAGGCCATGCCTTTGGTTGTGGTGAATCCTCATAGCCAGTGAGCCTGACAGTCAGTCTCACCCACTGACATGCCAACACTAATCAACAGAAACCAAGACTCAACTACAACTCACACAAGAGATATTCCTGGAGCACCCAGCTCTGGTGATAGGGGAGACTGCACCACTGGGCCCCAAAAGACATCTACTACATAAGGCTACCCTGCCAAGACTGGGAGACATAGCAGAGCTACCTAATACATTAAAACAAACACAGAGGGGCAGCCAAAATGAGGAGACAAATACGTCCCAAATGAAAGAACGAGAGAAAACTCCAGAAAAATAACAAAATGGGAGCAAGCAATCTGCCAGATATGAGTTTAAAACATTGGTTATAACAATGCTCAAGGAACGTAGTAAGAACTTCAACAAAGATAGTACACATAAAAAAGGACAAAGAAAACATAAAAAAGAACTGGGAAGAAATGAAGAAGAGAATAACTGAAGAGAACACTAGAAAGAATCAACAGGAGATTAGATGAAGCAAAGGATTATTAATTCCCAATTAGTAATTGGGAAGACAAAGTAGCAGAAAACACCCAGTCAGAACAGCAAAAAGAAAAAAAGTTTAAAAAAATGAGAGGAGTTTAAGGGATCTCTGAGGCAACATCAAGCATAACAACATTCACATCATAGGGGTATCAGAAGGAGAAGAGAAGGAGCAAGAGATTGAGAACCTATTTGAAGACGTAATGATAGAAAACTTTTCTAACCTGATGAAGGAAATAGACATTCAAACCCAGGAAGCACAGAGAGTCCCAAGGAAAATGAACTCAAAGAGGTCCACACCAAGACACATCATAATTAAAATGCCAAAGTTTAAAGACAAAGAGAAAATCTTAAAAGCAGAAGAGAAAAGCAATTAGTTACCTACAAGGCAGCTCCCATAAGACTGTCAGCTAATTTCTTCACAGAAACTTTTCAGGCTAGAAGG
>NW_006442491.1:3393924-3524417 GCF_000325575.1 Pteropus alecto | reverse complement strand
TTAAGGACCTACAACCAAGACTACTTTACCCAGCAAAGGTGTCATATAAAACTGAGAGAGAGATAAAGATGTTCCCAGACAAGAAAAATCTAAAGGAGTTCATCACCACTAAACCAGTTGTACAAGAAATGTTAGAGAGACTTCTTTAAGAAGAAGATGGGGGTGGGAGGGAGAACATAAATATAAATAATAAAATGTCAATAACTATGAACCTATCAATAATCATTTTAAATGTAAATGTATTACATGCTCCAATCATAAGACATAAGGTAGCTGAATGGATAAGAAAACAAGACCCATCCATATGCTGTCAAGAGATCCACTTCAGATTGAAAGACACAGACTGAAAGTAAATGGATGGAAAAAGATATTTCATGCAAATGGAAATGAAAATAAAGCTGGGGTAGCAATATTCATATCAGACAAAGTAGACTATAAAACAAAGGCCATAATAAGAGACCAAGAGGGGCATTTCATAATGATAAAGGGATCGATCCAACAGGAGGAAATGACTCTTATAAACATTTATGCACCCAACATAGAGCACCTAAATATATAAAAAAAAAAATTGACAGATATAAAGGGAGAGCTTGGCAATAATACAGTCATAGTAGAAGACTTTAACACACCACAGATATCAATGGATAGGTCTTCCAGAGAGAACTGAACATAGAAACAGTGGCTTTAAATGATACATTAGACCAGAAAGATTTAATTGATATTTTTAGAGCATTTTACCCTAAAGCAGCAGAATTTACATTCTATTCAAGTGCACTGGAACATTTTCCAAGATAGACCACATATTAGGCCACAAACCAAGTCTCAGTAAATTTAAGAAGATTGAAATGATATCAAGTGTCTTCTCGGACCACAGTGGTATGAAACTGGAAATCAATTACCAAAAAAATTTGAAAAACACACAAACACATGGAAGCTAAATAACATGCTACTAAACAATGAATAGGTTAACAATGAGATCAAGGAAGAAATCAAAATATAACTTAATACAACTGAAAATGAAAACACAACAACCAAAATTTCTGAGACATAGTGAAAACAGTCTTATGAGGGAAATTTATAGCAATACAGGATGACCTCAGGAAATAAGAAATATCTCAAATAAACAATCTAACCTTATACCTTAAAGAACTAGACAAAGAACAAACAAAGTCCAAAGGCATAGAAGGAAGGAAATAAAGATCTGCGCAAAAAATAAATTAAATAGATTCTAGATAAACAATATAAAAGATCAATGAAACCAAGATCTGTTTTTTTTTGAAAATATAAACAAAATCGATAAACCCTTAACCAGACTCATCAGGAAAAAAAGAGGACCCAAATAAAGTCAGAAGTTAAAGAGAAGTGACAACTGATGCTATGGAAATATAAAAGATATTAGGAAAATGCTACAAACAATTATATGCCAACAAATTGGACAATCTGGAAGAAATGAATAACTTTCTAGAAAACATATAATCTTCCAAGATTGAATCAAGAAGCAGAAAATCTGAACAGACTGATTACTACTAACAAAATTGAACCAATAATCTAAAAACTTCCAACAAACGATATTTCTCATCTGGATGGATGGCTTCACAGGTTAATTTTACCAAACATCAAAGGATTGACATCTATTCTTCTCAAACTATTCCAAAAAATTCAAGAGGAGGGAGGGCTCCCAACCTCATTTTATGAGGCCACCATTACCCTGATTCCAAAACCAGACAAAGTCATTACAAAAAAAAAGAACTCTATATAGCCCAGGATTCCTGATGAACATAGATACAAAAATTCTCAACAAAATATTAACAAACCAAATTCAGTAATACGTTAAAAATATCATACATGATGATCAAGCGGGATTTACTCCTGGAATGCAAAGTTGGTTTGACATCTGCATATCAATTAACACGACACACCACATATAAACAAAATGAAGGATAAAAATTATATGGTCATATCAATAGATAAAGAAAAGGTGTTTGACAAAATCTGGCATCCATTTATGATAAAAACTCGAAGCAAAGTGGAATAGAGGGAACATACTTCAACCTAATTAAGGCCATATATGTCAAACCCACAACTAATATCATACTCAATAATGAAAAGCAAAAAAAAAAATGTTTTCCCCAAGAGCAGGAAGAAGACAAAGATGTTCACTTTCACTACTTTTATTCAACATAGTATTGGAATTCCTATCCACAGCAATCAAACAAGAAAAATAAATAAAAGGCATCCAAATTATAAAGGAAGAGGTAAAACTGTCATTATTTGTAGATGAAATGATATTACATATAAAGAGAACCCCAAAGATTCCACCAAAAAAAATTAGAACTGATAAATGAATTCAGTAAAATATCTGGATATAAAATTAATATTCAGAAATCAATTGCACTTTTGTACACAAACAACAAACTGTGAGAGAAAAAATTATGAAAACAATCCCATTTAAAACTGCATAAAAATACCTAGGAATAAATTTAACCAAGGAGGTAAAAGGCCTGTACTCAGAAAATTATAAGATAATGAAGAAAGAAACTGAAGGAGATACAAATAAATGGAAGTATATATGGTGCTCCTGGATAGGAAAAGTCAACATCCTTAAAATATTCATACTACCAATGCAATCTATAGGATCTGTGCAATCCCTATCAAAATACTAATGGTATTTTCCACAGAACTAAAACAATAACCCTAAAATTTATATGGAACTACAGAAGACCCTGAATAAACACAGCAATCTTGAGAAAGAAGAACAAAGCTAGAGATATCATGCTACCTGATATATAACTATACTACAAGGCTATAGTAATCAAAACAGCGTGGTACTGGCATGAAAACAGACACAGATTATGGAACAGAATAGAGAGCCCATAAATAAACCCATGGCTATATGGTTAATCAATGACAAAGGAGGCAAGAATATACAATGGGGTAAAGACAGTCTATTCGATTTATAGTGTTGGGAAAACTGAACAGATATATGCAAAAAAAAAAAAACGAGACCAGCTTCTTACACCATATACAAGAATAAACTCAAAATTGATTAAACAGTTAAATGTAAGAACCCAAATCATAAAATTTCTAGAAGAAAACACAGGCAGTAAACTCTCTGATATTGCTCTGAGTAATGTTTTTTTCTGATATATGACCTTTGGCAAAGGAAACAAAAGAAAAAATAAATGTGACTACATCAAACTAAGAATTATTTTGCACAGCCAAGGAAGCTATCAACAAAATGAAAAAACAACCTAACAATTGGGAGAAGACATTCACCAATGATACATCCGATAAGGGGTTAATATCCAAAATTTATAAAGAACTGATATAACAACCCTCCCAAAACAATCCGATTAACAAATGGACAGAGGACCTGAGTAGACATTTCACCAAAGCAGACATACAGATAGATGGCCAATAGATATATGAAAAGATACTCAACATCACTAATCATCAGAGAAAATTAAAACCACAATGAAATATCATCTCACCCCTGTCAGAATGGCTATCATGAGTAAATCAGCAAACAACTGTTGGTGAGGATGTGGTGAAAAGGGAACCCTTGTGCACTGTGTTAGGATTGCAAATCACTGCAGCCATTAAGAAAACATTATGGAGATTCCTCAAGAAATTAAAAATGGAACTACCTGATGACCCGGTAGTTCCACTTCTGGATATTTATCCAAAGAAATCCAAAACACTAATTTGAAAAAATGTATGTATGTATTTATGTATGTATGTATGTATGTATGTATGTATGTATGTATGTATGTATGTGTATCCCTATGTTCATTGTAGCATTATTTACAATAGCCAATATATGGAAGTAACCTAAGTGCCCATCAATAGATGATTGGATAAAGTAGATGTGACACATATATATAATGGAATATTACTCGGTCATAAAAAAGAATGAAATCTGAACATTCATAACAACCTGAATGGACCTAGAGGATATTACACTAAGTGAATTAAGTCAGACAAAGAAAGACAAATACTATATGATTTCACTTGTATGTGGAATCGAAAGATTAAAATAAATCAACAAACAAAATAGATTCATAGATACAGATAACAAACTGATGGTATCCAGATGGGAGGAGGGGTGGGGGGGCTGGATGAAAAAGATGAAGAGATTAAGTACAAATTGGCAATTACAGAATAGTCACAGGAATATGAAGTACAGCATAGGGAATATAGTCAATAATATTGTAATAACTATGTATGGTGCCAGGTGGGTACTAGGCTTATTGGAAGAATCACTTTGTAGTTTATATAAATGTCTAACCACTATGCTGTACACTTGAAACTAATATGAAATAATATTGAATGTCAATTGTAATTAGAAAAATAAAATAAGAGGAGAAAATAAGATCTGAGTATCAGAAGCATGCAAAATTATCACTGATTTATTGAATAGACATTTACCAAGTCATCAGTATGTACTGATCACTAGGCTTGAAACAGAGGCAGCAGAGGGCAGAAGAAAGACTGAATTGGTGTAGATACTGAAAATACATGGAGTGCAAAAAAAAAAAAAAAAAAAGGAATTTGAGAAGCTTATGCTAAAGGACTTCAGTCTTGGATAATTAGAAGTCACATTTACTTCCAGGCTTTCAGAATCACCCAGGAATCAATACAGATTATTTTAAGGAGTAAGATTATCTAATTTGGTCTCTTAAGACATTTGTTATATTTAAATGTGTTTAAAATAACTAACAGTGTATGTCAAAAGACAGCAGATAAAAGATACTATAAAATTTCATGTAGTTTCCTTCCAATATGTTAAGTAAATACAGTTCCGTTTTCTGGTTAAAAAAAAAAATTTAAAAAGTCAGTTGTATCTAATATGTGCCCATATTGCTATTTCTCCCAGTTACCCAAAAAAGTTTTTCATGATTTTATTTTTTAAATCTGGAGTCTAGTCAAGGTTCATCATTGTTTTTGATTGAGTCTCTTTAATCTCCTGTATTTTAGAACAGTTTCTTTCATTTTTCTTTTTCTTTCCTGCCATTGACATTTTGACAAGTCCAGACATGTTAACTTGTAAAATGCGCCATGTCCTGTATTTGATTGTCTCTTCCTGATTAGATGCAGGTGGAACATTTTCAGCAAGATTTCTGTACAAAAGGTGTGGTGTCCTTCCCAGTTCATCACATTGGGAGGTACGTGATACCAGTGTTTCATGATTAATTTTGATCAGCTGATTACTGTATCTCCACTGGACTGAAACTTCACATCTGTCTCACTGTCCTGCTTCCCAGCAACATTTTGCCCTGTTGCTTTAGTGTTCATCACTCATCCTCATCTAGATCAGTATTAAGTCAGGGTTTGCAAAGTGGCAGCTTTCCTATTTAATCTCTTCTACATCAGCTGGCATTCTCCTCTAAAAATGAATCCTACCTTTATTAATATCACTATGGATTATTTTTCTTTTTTATAATAATAATTATTATTATTATTATTATTATTAATGCTCAAATTCTCCCAGTTTTGGCCACAAGAGCCCATTCAAACTGACGTTCGCTGATGACTTTGCAGAATCCCCTCACCTTGTTCTTTCCTGCAGGGGTATTTTAGACTTTCAAAGACCTGGGATTTCTCTCTAGCCTGCACCTACCTGTTCTGTGAAATCCATTTGGACTAACAATTGTTCTTGTGATTACTGAGCATTGGTCTTAAAATTCTGGTGTTTCTTTGTGTCCACTCAGCACACATAAGAGGTGTCATCCACATGCCAGATCTGGGTCCACCAGCCACAAGCTCGTGGAAGTCAGCAGACCCAAGCTGAGCCCCTCTCTGAGCTTCTCAGGATTAAAGCTCCTTGTCAGCTAGAGCTGATCAAAAGACAGTGAGATATAAAAACACTGGGGCATAAAAGAGCATATTTTGGGCGAGTGACTTTTTTTTGAGGAGAAATATAATCTTCTTTATTCTTTAAGCCTATAAAATATTGAGAAGAATATTGTAAACAGAATGATCTAGAGCAAAGTTTGACTATAAATGTGTTAACTGATGGTTAGAGTATAAAGCAAGTCTGACATATAAGTGTTTGGATGGCCCAGTGTGAACATGTTCTAGACTTCCCTAGGGCCCGAAGGTTTCACTTCATGTTGCCATTTCTGGGACAGTTGATCATTTCATTTATATTTAAGACTTTCTTTGGTTAGTGCACCTCAAGAAGCAACAGGGTAAGGCACACAGAACCAACTGGATAAGATCTGCACATTCCGGCAACCACACACCACGAGGCCAGCAGCATCTTCAGCCTGCCATTTAGAATGCCTGTTGGTTCTTTCACTGTATATTACACATGCAGTGGTCCACCAGGAGGTAAATATGGTAGGTTGAGGTTTAAGGGGGACTTTTGCTACTATTTACACATTTTATAGAGCCTTCTATCAGAGAGATGCTAGAATCCACACTTACTCCAGAGAGAAATCAAAAGCTAGTGCCTCATTTGCCAAGATGGCAGAAGAGTTGGCTTTAACTGTAAAATTGCTTCTTTCTTCTGCTCAATTTTAAGAATTTTTTGTAGCTCTGCAAACGATATAATTGATGTTATTATCATCAACATCATCATTAGCATTTCAAACATGTCTACTAAATTAAGAATATTTGCTTTCTTGTATGTCATAGACGAGAGAACTTGTCTCCCAAGGTCGCAGAGAGGAAGATCAGATCAGGCACAGAAAGCTCCCAGCCCGATGCCTGGCACAGGATAAGTGATCAGAAAACATTGGTTATGATTATTGAGTGTATTTGGTAGCTGTAATGATCTGGCCTTGGAACACTTCAAAATAAAAATCCTCTTCCTAAGTGACTAAATAATTTCTCTTATTCCAGTCATTTGAAATCTCCTGGCTGTCTGCTGTGGTGGATAAGTTACAAATGGATGTCAGAGGGTAAAATTGACTGCTCCCTTCCCTCATTAGAGCAGGGAAATTAGCCAAAAAGCTGCTTTTCTTGATGCTAACACTTATTCAGATGAATTTGAAACCAGTTTTAGTTTTAATATTTTTCTTGCCTCCTGATAATATCTACAGTGAGATTAGGCCACAAACATATTATCATGTCTAAGTTAAAAACCCTTTGACATTTTCACTGCTTTAATTGATAAATGGGAAGTTCTGCTTTTAAGAAAACGGCTGTCTTGAATTCGCACCAGAGGTGTTACAGTCCCACAAGCCCTGAGTTTGTAATCCCTCCCAGTCACATGGCCATGGCTACACTGGTCATTGCCCTTTCCTGACTTCACACCATGCTGGTTTGACATCTTTACCCATCCATATGATCAAAGAAAATCATGTGATTGATTCATTAATGAGATGTCTTTAGGCTACTTCTATAGAATGCCAACTATGCAACTGGAAATGAGGAAAAGGCAATTATCTGATTTTTTCCAAATAGTTTAATACACTCTGATGTTTGCATTAATACTGTGACATGTGCTGTCCTGGGCAGCATGTCAGACTTTTGTTCAGTGAGTTAATCCTCCAGGTATGTTTACTTTTCGGTCTTCACATTGGCAGTTGACATTCGAGAAGCACAGCTTGTCTCTGTTATGACAGCTCATGGAGGTGCATGGAAGGTGGCACTTTTATTTTGAGGTGACACCTTCTTGTTCTTACTGCTGCTCATCATTATCTTGCATTCCTAAAATAACTTAGGTGATGTTTAGGTCAAAGTGGAGTCATGCCGTAAACAGAGAAGGAATCCATCCTACTGCCCTGAGAACTGACCTGGGGAAACAGCCCCCACCTGTTTTCACAGTCCATGGCCAGTCTTCTCCAGAGCCATGCTCCTTCCTTACCATCACCATGGAGAGGAGGCACAGCTGCCAATGCTGGAGGGGTATACTTCCCTCAGTGTTTGGTGCTCCCCTTGGAACACGAATTCTTCCTTCTTCCAGGGTCTGGGAAGCAAATGATAGTATGCTCAAAAGGGATGATAGCAGGGTGGGGAGAGGCGGAGTCATAAAGGATTTGTTTACCATGAAGTGGGCAGAATGAGAGAACCAAGATAATGATGCTACAGAGAGTAGCCATGGTGAGGGGCCATTACCACCCCTGTATCTGAAGGGACAAAGGAGGGCAGGGCCACCTTTGGACAAGAATTATGGGCTGGGAGACAGCTAGAGGAATAAGTGCCCTGGTCTCTCTCCTCCTACCCTTTAACCTTCTGCTGTTGGCCAAATCTACCTGGAAGCCAAAGGCTGCAGGAGCCAGGTCTAGCCTTCCAGGGCACAGAGCCAAGGCTGGGGGCAGGGGGCATGTGGATTGTGGGTCAGGAGGGAGGGAGGGAGAATTTCTAGCACATTCAGTTTTCCTTTTTTTGACACAGACAAGGCTTGTTTCCTTTGTTTAACAGAAATGGATTCTTTGGAAAGCCAGGAAAAACAAATCCTGCCAATAATTAGGTACTGTTTAGAGATTCATTAGAACCAGACTTTGTGCCAGGACAGAGATTGGCCTGAACATTTTATGAAGGTTTACTGTTCCCTGCATTTATTTTTATTAACATTTCTTTATTTCTTTAATTTTATTTTTAAAATATCCTATTCATATTTAACTATAACAAGCATTGGATCATTTTGTTCTGTTAGGATTCACACAATGGAAAGAGAATTTCTAAAGCCCTTTACTTTTGTGATTGTTGGAGTGGTAGATTAAGGGACATACCTTGAGCTTCTCCGGCTTTTGAGAAAGTCATTGTTGACCCCTGTCTCTCCTTAATTTATGGCTGGGCTGGAGAGCAACAGGCAGCCATGATTGCTTTGTTCTCAAATGCCAAGGCACATGGTTACCAAGAGAAAGGCCTTCTTTCATTTCCCCATGTGAAAGTACCCCAGATGGAGATGATAATGGGTGGAAGATGATGTGGTTGCACAACCACACAATCTGTTACCTGCACAGACTTCTGCAGAATAAACAAGAGAAACATAGGTGTGTGTCACACCCAGATGCTCCTTGGAGCCTGGGTGCAAAACTTTATGTACTATATATAACCTTGGACTTCACTAGTGTCCTCTATACCTTGCCCTCAAGTGGAGCTCACTGCAAGACATGTTGTTCTGTCTTGATGACTATTTATTCCACTCACGTATGGTCTTTGTCATCAGAATATCATTAGGATGATACTGATTTGCACTTGTCTGCTCCCTAGCCTCAAGACCCTCTACTGCATTCTTGGTTCACCATACTCTAATGGTCTAAAGGTGTATCCTTATTCTGTCCACTTTTCTGTAAGGTTGTGTAGGGACATATTCATTCATTCAATATATATGTATTGGGCATCCACTACGTATCATTCATTATGTGTATGGGACATAAGTACAGGAAACAAAAAAGCCAAAATTTCTACCCTCGTGAAGCTTCTATCCAGGGCGAGGAATGGGTGGTGAAAACAAACATTAGCAGATGTAAAGTATTCTAGATAGTGATAAGTGATAGGTGAAAAAAATGAATGAGAAGAGGGGTCGAGAGTGGGGAGAGGGTGGATTGCAAAGTTAAATCAAAGTAGAAGTCTTCGAGAAGATGACATCTGAGCCATCTCTGAAGAAAGTATAGGAGGGAGCCATGGAGATATCTGAGGATGAGCATTCCAGGCAGAGGGGACAGGATGGGCAAGGCCCCTGAGGTGACACATGCTTGATGTGTCCACCAGATGATGCAGACTCAGTGTGGCTGGAGTGGAATGAAGAGGAGGAGAGGAGTGGGAGGAGTCAGGGGGATGCAGAACCAGATCATTTAGGGCCTTAGAGGCTGATGGAGGCCTTTAGCATTTACTGTGGATGGAGAGCCATTTCTTGCTCTAAGAAGTGATGTGACCAGCCTTATGTTTTTAAAGGATCAAACAGATTATTGGGTTGATAATAAAAGGTAGGGGACACAGGAGGAAAGTGGAAGACTCAGGAGATTACTAAAATGGTTGTGACTCAGAACAGAGTTGTGACAAGGGACAGTGTGAGGAGACATCAAGTTCTGGCTACAGGTTGAAGGCAACAACAGATTTCCTGAAGGAATAGATGTGAATAAGAGAGATATAGAAGAATATAGGATTCTTGACCTGAGCAATTATAGGAGTGGGTGAAGCAGCTGGTGGAGCAGACTCTTTGGGGAGAAGATCAGGTGTTTTGTTTTGGAAATGTTAATTTTAAGATGTGTACTAGGCATCCAAGTAGAAATGAGAAGGCTGAAGTGTGCACTTAGAGTTCAGTTGACAGATCAAGGCTAGAGATATTAACTGGAAAGTTTGTAGCATATAGAAGTCTGTATTTATAGCCATGAGATGGAGGAGATCCCCCATGGAGCAGTGTAGACAGAGGAGGAAGCTAGCAAAGGAGGTAGACAGTGTAGACAGAGGAGAAAGCTAGCAAAGGAGGCTGGGAGGAACGCCAGTGGTAGGGGAGGAGGCCCAGAGGACGCAGTCAGCACTGGAAGCTGGTGCTCAGGGAGGAAGGAATGAGCCAGCGGAGTTGAATGCTGCCAACTTATTAGGTGACTTTAAGGCCAATGGTGTGACATGGACAAGAGTAGTCTCACTGCTGGTGGATGCAAAGTTCTGATTGGGATGGGTTCACAAGAGGATGAGGGGGAAAGAATTGGAGGCAGATCATATAGGCAACTCTTTTGAGAAGTTTTTCTACAATAGAGTAAAGAGAATTGTCCAGTATTTATAAGAAAAGAGGGAATAAGAAGTTTGACTTGTTGAAGAAAACAAGTAGTATCTTTGTATGCTAATGAAAGGTCTTTGTTCACGTGAATTAATGGACTTCACAGTCTTTTTCTTTTTTACTTAATACATTTATTCCACTCCTTCATTCCACAAGTGTGCCTTCCCTCTCATTAGCAGATCAGTCATTATTGCTATAGGAAATAAACAATAAGATGTCTTTGAGTTCCAGTTTTAGTTCATCTGTTCATTGGGCATATATAAACCATCTGGCAGTGCTCAACAAATAAGCTCATTATATTACTTTATAATATTTATTATAATATTTTATTGTTATAATATTTGATTGTTATATTCTATTATGTAGCTATGAAGCCTATTTTAAATGCACTATTATTGAATTTGTTATTTAGTTTACAGGGCAAGAAGTGTTATAGAATCATGGTTTGGGGGACAGATAACATCCCTCATTCTAGATCATCTCCTCCACAAATAATTCTTACCCTTCATAGCTGCATGACCCAGGTCAGTTAGTTTGTAGCTGAAAAGAATGTCCATGGGTCCTGAGCTTGCTATTTGCTTCATCCCATCTACTTAATACACAGTGAATGCTGTCCTTTTACCTGTGCTATTTCAGGGTTAAGGTTTTGACCTTGGCAGCATGCAGGGACCCTCTGTGATCTTACATGTGTGAAATCTTGCTTGTTCCAGCTTTGAGGCTTGCCATGTTACTGGACACCTGCTTGAACTGGTTGAAATTGGTGTTTTAATAATTTAGAGTCTTTAGACATGATTTTAATTGAAAAGGGCTCTTTAACACACATCATAGACTATTTTACACTACGTTCTTTGTAACATGATTCCTGGGCTAACCAGATCACATGCTCGTATTCTGAAACACAATTATACCTTAATGAGGAATTGTCTTAGCTGTCTGTAAGGACAAAGTGCTGGTGTCTCTTGGCCAAAGATTTCCCTGGGCAGGGCTGGCTGAGGAGGGTCTGTCGAGCTCTGGGTCTGGACATGCTCAGACTCTGCAGGGCTTGTTTCTCTTCACCCCAGAGGAGCTGGTCAGGGACTTTGCAGAGTTGTGGCTTGGTCAATTAGATGGCCCCCAACTTTCTAGAACCTGAAAATAGGATGCTATAGGTTGCATCTTTGAGTACCCCCAAATTTCTATGTTGAAAGCCTAAATAGGATTAGATGAGGTCATGAGGTTGGGGTCCCCATGATAGTATTAGTGCCCTTATAATACGTGACTGAGATCAAGGCCCTTCCTCATAGTGAGTTGTAGCTTTCTACAAACCAGGAAGAGGGTTCTCACCAGACACTGAATCTGATGGCACCTTGATCTTGGGCCTCCAGCCCCTAGCCTCCAGAACTGTGAGAAATAAATATTTGTTGATTAAGCCACCCAGACTGGCATTTTGTTATAGCAACCCAAACTGCCTATGACATGGAGGAATGCTTATTACTCCCTTAGGGCAAACTTTAGGGGGGAAAGTCACTTTTCAAACAACCATGATCTTAAGAATGTACTTAAAAATTAACTCCCTTTACATAGGACCCAGTGAAAGGGGATCCCATATGCTAAATTTGGGATAGTTTGAGCAAAATATATAAGGATAGGAATGAGGTATAAACTTTGAGAAATAGAAATCCATGATTCCATACTTATAAGTAGCAAGAGAAAAATCAGTAACCATATAGTGTAGAAACCCAACAATACATTGACTGAAACTACCTTGATCAAAGTTAACATCACTGATGAGATCAGGTGGTCATGGTGCCACAGAGGTGATGCCCCAGAAAGGATACACCTTTGTCTCCATGATGTTCTGGCCCAGAGTGCATGACTCAAATCTAATTATAAGAAAGCAGCAGAAAACCTCAAATAATGAACATCTCATTTAAACAAAGAATTGTGTTCTTCATACATGCCCATTTTATGAAAGACAGAAAGGCTGAGGAGAATTGAGAAATGGGACAGCTAAATGCAGATCTTATCTGGGTTCTGTACTGAAAAGAAAAAATGCTCTAATGGATGTTATTGGGTCATTTGACAAGTTTGAATGTGGACAGTAAATTAGGTAAAAGAATTGTATCAATGATAAACTTACTGAAACTGATTAGTGTGCCATGGTTATGTAAGAGAATGTCCTTAGTGTTGGAGTTTTTAAGGGTGTAGGGCCATGACTTGAGCAACTGAAATAATGATAGATAGCTAGCTAGGTAGCTATCAGTAATGGTGTCAATAATGATTAATACCTAGATAGGTAAATAGATAGAAATTAGATGGATAGATAGAAATTATATAGATAAATAGAATAATAAAGGAAATGGGGCAGAATAATGATAATAGGTGAATTGGGGTAAAGGGTTTATGGGAGTCCCATGTACTATTTTTGCAATTTTCCAATAAGTTTGAAATTCCTTCTGAAAAAAAAAAAACATTAAAAAAAGCCCCCTTTTGTTGATTGATTCACCCACTTATCCTGAAGGATTTATTGAGTGTCAGTCCTAGGTCAGGCCTGTTTTCCATGCAGTGAGGCCACAAAGATAAGCCCCTCGTTCTCATGAAGCTTCTGTCCTAAAGGGAGGTGACAGAATAAAGGTATACACAAAGAACTATAAGAAAGTGTCAGATGGCAATTCTGTTACAGGGAAGGGAAACAGGATGATGGGGGTTGACAGGAAGGGTCCTGTTTAGATCAGGGCCATGGGGGAATGGAAACATGATTGAAAGAAGAAATCAGCCTGTATTCACCCAGGAAAATACATTCCAGGCCGAGGGACCAACCACTGCAAAGGCCCATCAGCAGGACAGAGATGGACTTTGCAACTGGGGTTAGGGATGGGAGAAGGAGCCAGAACCTTGGGCAGAACTGGATCATCTCAGGGCTTGTCTGCCACAATGAGGAGTTCCAATTTCATTCTCAGTAGGAGAGGGAGCCAGTGGTTGGTTGGAAGAATGGAGGTGACATTAATGAACTCCTTGTTTCCAAAGATCACTCAGGTTCCCTTGTGGAGTATGGATTGTAGGGGGACATCGAGTGGGAAAAGAAGACAGCAGCCTCCACCAGGCAGCAGGAGGGGATGCAGCCCAGCGTCTCCACCCTTGTCTGCCCTCCCTGGCCCCCACTGGTCTTTTATACCAAAATATATCCTTAGTACAGTCACTCAGAGCCTCTCAGCAACTCTGAAAACTGACCAGATTTCTTTTTTCAACATTACTTTGACACATGCCAAGAATGATAAAAATGAATCTTTCTCCAATTTTTCTTCTCTTGAGCTACTTTTAGACCTAAGTATTGGGGAAGAATAAGGAAAAACTCAGAACCTGTCTAGAGACACCCAACCACGAAGAGAAAACCACCACGAGGACCCAGAGAGGCATTTGTGGAATTGCTAGAATAAAATAAGGAGAGTGACAAGGGACATTGGTCCTATGGACACCCTGGCGCTGCATGGAATATTTAAAAGAAATAAGGGCAGTAGTTTTTCTACTTGTTAATGGAGTCCCACCTATGCTTCTGCTCTGTGCCACCAGCCACTCTTCCAGGATTGGAATTCTGAAGCCTAAAGGGCCTGGAGCCAGGACGGTTTAGGGAGAACCCTCTAAATAGCTGTGTTTTTTAACTTTTGGCGTCAGATGAACTGAGGTTTTTCTTTAGCTGGCTGAGGGGGCCCAGTGACTGGCTTCTTGTGGCTCATAGGTGGGTGTTTTATTGAGACACCATCCTGCCAGAAAACAGGGGAAAGAAATGTGTGGAACAGAGAAGGATCCTTCACAGCAATGACTAATTCTTTAAAGAGTGGGCAGCTCTTGTAAGAACCTTCAAATTTCAGGCCATGCCTGTGTGTGTCTGTGTGTGTCTGTGTGTACGTGTCTGTGTTTGTGTCTGTGTGTGTATCTGGGGGTGGACAGATACACAGTGGGACAGTGGACGTCCCTTAGAAAGATAACAGTTCTAATCTGTTATTTTGATGGTTATGAAGAGTGGTGTCCTTTTATTTTCCCTCTGGATTTAATGTTTATTGCTCTAGAATGCTCCTCCACGATAGTCTGGATGCTCAAATTAGGGTCTATGAAGCAGATTCTGGTGGGGGCTTAAATGGCCACAAATAGATGCTGGGTATGAGGAGGGCAGTGGGGTACTTGGCCTATTAAAAAAAACAGTGTGGCAAGAGGAGAGAAGTTTCGCCAAAGTGGTTTGTGGCATCATTAAGAATCAGAGAAGTAGGGAGGAATGGAATTTTTTAAAATAATACATTTTTGTGTGTGAATTTGCATTTTTGCTGAGCAAAGAAAATGTTACTGATGAGTCCAGTCTTGCTATGTTTTTTTTGCAGTGTAAATAGGTGAATCAATAATTAAACATGGTAAATTTAAAAAATATGAGGAAAGGAAGCAACATCAATATATCTATTGCTTACTCCTTTATATATCCCCAGTGATAGTAAATGATTCTCCTGTGAATATGACTTTGATTTTTGGAGGTAGCCACAAAGTTGTCTATCAGGAACGATGTGTGAGATCGCATTGCCTGTTACCACTTATGGTGAAAGAAGACAACAGAAGACATGGTTGCACAACCCTGTGAATGTACTAACAAATGTTGAATTGCACACTTTACATGGGAGAGTTATATGACATGTGAATTATATCTGAATGAAGCTGTTAGAAAAAAATGGCAACAAAAAAGAAATAGGCAGATAGGTTTGACTATGATGAAATCAAATTTAGAAAGCTATACAGAAAACAAAACGTGCAAATGTGTACTTATTGTCTCCATGGTATATGGTCCACTTATTTAATGATTTAATATAGGCCAAAAGGTCCTTAAGATGGACTGGGGGAATAACTTTCAGAACCAGGGACATGTTCTCTTCAGGATTCTCAGTGGAGTCAAATGCCTTTGGTGGGTGGCTTGATTTTTGGAAACCACTAAAATGATTTAACAGTAGGTTTGGCAATTAAGCAAATGATCAAGCTGAGAAATATCAGCACAGTAAAAATAATAATAATAACAGAATGCTATAATGTAAGACAACAGACATTTTCATTTGGGAAATCCCATATACTGACTCCATAAATGATCATCTTTTTCACCGGTGAAATTAGCTAGTTTTCAAATACCAAGATTCAATGCCAAGATAAATGTGACTCAATTATGTTGGGTTCCTCTGGGAGCTGACCTGATCAAACCAATGGAGGGAATATTCACTGCAGGTGATCACTGTGGGCAACTGGGGCTCCGTGTCACTGGGCAAGTCTGAGAGCCTGAGTGGGACATGCCTCAGAGTTACCTAAGCCAGGGAGTGGGGAAGGTGGGGTGTTCTCCCACAGTTTTCCATCTGTCATTTGTTGAGCACTGTTTCTGAGGGTATTTGTTAACACTGCTGGCTTACATGCATGTGGATGAGTATGCCCTCCCAGCCAGGAACAGAGCATTCAAAGTTAGAGGGTTAGCAAAAAGCCTTTGCTGAGGTGGTCATGGAGTGCCTGGGAGATATACACAGAGCACTAACAGCATCTGCTACTTTAGTCTAAATCTGTGCTGTACAATGGAACTTTTTTCGATGATGTTCTGTATCTATACTATATAGTAAGAAAGCCACTGGATACTTAAAATATGGCTAACAAACTGAATTTTTAATTTAATCTAAATTAATTTAAATTTAAATTACTACATATGGCTAATGGTTACCATTATGGACAGTGAAGGTTTAGAAATATTAGAAAATGAATCCCTCAGTCTCGTAGTCTCAAAGTCACAAAGTTAGGTATATCAAGATGACTAGAAAAAAATGAGTGTTATCAACAGATATATTTTCATTGCCCTTTACATTTTCAGTTTTTTGAGCTTTGGTTGGATAGGTTTCCAGCTCCTTTTAGCCAATAGGCAGGACTTGGTGTGCTCAGCTGGAGATAATTACTAATTAAGGCAATTCAACAAGTTTTTCAATGACTACTATAGGGAGCTCCAAGACCCTGCATGCTAGCCTAGCTCTGAACACAGAGAAAGGTAACCTGCTAGAGCCTTCACTGATAGCAACTCATGCCCAAGTGCTTGATTTGGTCCAGGTCAAGGCACCTCAGGTAAATACTGTTGCTAGTGGGTTAATAGAATTATTAATTTAGTTTCTTACCTATAATCGAAAACAGTAGTGTTTAGGCAATTATTTTAGTTTTTTTTTCTTTTTTTTTTTTTTTTAGCTTCATTGTACTGACCAGCTCTTTACTTTTGGGATGATATGATTGAAGATGTCCATCAGATCACTGAGTTATGGGCATGCAAAAGATTATTCACACTCATTTCTGAAAAGCAGCCTGAATTATCAATAATTAACTTTTATTGAAAACAGGTAGCAACAATATGGAACATAAATGACAAATGTATGGGACACCTGGCTTTCCTCATGCCATCTTTCTCCCCTTCCTTGCCCAAGGCAGGCATTGCTAATCAATCACAGTGCTATTTCTTGTGGACCCAAGATAGAGCCCTTAGGTCTTTCTTAACACAACACTCCTGGGAGGTATTGCAAGTCAATCAAGATTAGTATGTTCAGTAAGAAACAATGAGTCATTTCTGTCATACCTGACAGAAAATAGTTGTTGACACAGAGATCATTTATAAGAGACTTCTAATAGATATTTTTTTTTTCTTGACTCTGGGGATTGAGGGCATTAACATTACAGTTTATTCCCCTCCCCTGGCCTTATCTTTTAGACTAATGCTCTGCAAACTATGCCTGTTTTGTATATAAAATTTTATTCGACATAGCCATATCTACTTGTTTATGTGTTGTCTGTCACTGCTTTTTTGGTATAACAGCCCATTCAAGACGTATGTGATGCAAAGCCTAAAATATTTACTATCTGTCCCTTTACAGAAGAGCCCTAGACTCTGCACTTTTTTATAGGAAGACAAGCTCTCCTTCTTGTTGGCACAAATAGCAGAGTTAGATTTGCCTGTGCTTGTCCTCTCCTGAACTTGGTGAAGCTAGTTAGCCTTATTGCTCAGGAAACTTCCAATCTTTAAAATATATATGAATTTAGTATAGGCCACAGTACAAACTTTTTACCCCAGCACATAATAATTAATTGCAGAGACAGAATTTTTTACGCACACTCTGTAAGCATGTGCGCTTCAAATAACTTGGCCTTGGGGTCACGTTTGGGACAGCCACTTAGCATGTGGCCTTAGTCCAAGTGGTCTCTCAGAGTCTTTGTTCCCACATCACTGAGAATATTAAATCACAATCCTTGTTTTTGGCTATTGAGATAACATTCACAGTGAGGATTAAATAAGAAAATGGATTAAAAGTGCTTATCCTTGTGCCTCACACATTTTAAAAGTCCATAAATGGTAGCTCTTCTTGAAGCAAATGTTTTAGCAAATAGATGATGGACTAAGAGAATCGGTATGCTCAAAACAAGGTCATATCTACCATGTGAGTATCGTGTGGAAAGATTCTCTATTTATACTTTGGGAAACCTATTGTGTCAGTTAGCTATAGCTGTGTAATAAGCTACTCCAAAACTCAGTTGTTTAGAACAGAAAGCATTTACTATGGCTCATGAGTCCATAGGTCAGCTTGGTACTTAAGCTGATCTGAGTCAGACTCAACTGACCTCAGCTGTCCTTGTTCATGTGTCTGTGATTATCTGGTGGTCAGCTGTGGGCTGGCTGGTCTAGGATGGCCTCATGTGTCTCGAGATCTATGCTGAGAAATGACACAGCATCAGTTCCACCACATTCTCTTGGCCACATCAAATCACAAGGACAGCCCAAATTCAAAGAATAGCTCTACTAAATGCTGGGAAGAGCTGGAAAATCATATTGCAAAGGGCATGGACAGGGATGAATGAAGAACTAGGAAAATTTTTGCATTCATCTATTGCATTGGCTTCTTCACCAAGATGTAAAATAAATCAAGAAATCATAGGTACCATGCTTTTCATCCATAAGAATTATTAAAGTCAAGTGTCCAAATATTTTTTACTATTGCTATTTAGCTTTATAAAGAAGGCAATGAATATACAATCTTTATCTTTAATAGAAAGAAGCTATTAAATGAAACTTTTGAATTAGGAACTCCACATGGCATATCCAAGCTCTCCCCTGCCCTGTCATCCTTGCTACAGACTTTGGTCAGCAGAGCCTTTGACATGACAGGATTTAATTTGGGGCTTGCATCCCACAGTTTGTCATGAAATAAGGTCAGCAAACTGCAGGTTGATTGCATATTGCGTTTATTTCTCTGACATTTTTTACAAGCCCCACAGCCTTTGGGTATCTTTATGAAGGAGCCCTCAAGCTCCTACTTCTCAGGTGTGTGAAGCTTCCTGAATCTGTGTCTGTACATTGCTGCCGAGGTCACTTGGGAAGTGAAAATTGTGGCTGGACAGTGCATGTCTTGGCCTCTGAGATCAGGCAGTCCTGGCTGACCTGCAAGTTTGATCTCATTGGCTATTTGATTTCAGCCACTTGTTTGGGATTATTCTAACTGTTGACAGTATGAGGCATTCAAGAGCCCGGGCTGTAGAGTTAAATAGCACATGGAAACCGGGCTCTGCCATGTGCAGGTGTGACCTTGGGCATGATGCTGACTTTGAGGAACTTCAGGTTTACATCCATAAGATGAGAGTAATGTGTTTATGATATGGAGCTGCGAAGATGGCATCAATTAAAGTTGTGATGCATCTAACTTCAGTGTGTAGAATAAACACTCACTTAATGATAGCTCTTATTATCAAGATTATTTTTATGGGTTCGACTCCACTGTAGTGAGCCTCTTGGCAGTTTTTAAGACTGAGTTTTATGCCTGGCTCTGCCTTTTCAAAGGGGTCTCCACTGCGTTTCTTAGGCCAGGTCTGAAAGGCCTAGTTTTAATGGAAGCATCCATAGGTTGCCATGAAGCTGTCATTTCTGATTTACAAAGGGACTTTCCACATTTTGAAGGGGATAGCTTCTCATGAGCAAAGGGACACTGGCCAAGCTTCAAAAGAGCCATAAACTTGCTGAATCATGGAAAGATATTCTTGGACATGAAGCTTCAAAACCAGACCTTGTTTATAATGAAGTTGAATGCTTCCAAAGCTTCATATTACACCCTCCCTGTAGTATTCCCATGGGGAATTCATCGGGCCTTAGTTATGGTTTGGATGACTGTTCAGTCCTCTTTCTTATCCTGTGGGCCAAGTTTTAGTGGGGGGCAGTTGTTTTTTGTCCTCAGGTACCTGTTTTGTTTTGTTTTGTTTTGTTTCTGCTCAGTATCTGTGTGGGCATTGGCACTGCAGAAGGGAGCTTGTAAATACATACACTCGATGAAGAATCCATGAGAATATTTATTCATAAGCTATCTCTGAGTCTATATAACAATGTATAGGAGAACAAAATGTCATTTCACTTATTTAGCTGTTTAAAAATTCTGATTTTTTCTGTTTTATAAAGAAAAGTAAAAGCAACAGGTTAGGAAAACTGAATGTAAGGTATGGCGGTATTAGAAGAAACAGAAATTGTTAAATAAACATTAACATTCATTTCCCTTGGCTTCCACATGGTGTTTCAGAGAGGCCCACCCTCATCTACCTGCTGGGTAGAACTGTATTCTTAACCTATGGCTGCGAGGTTTGCCAAGCACTGAGGGCTAAGGGCCAGAGACTGAAGTGGATGTGGACAGAACTGAGCTGGAGACAGCCTTTGTCTGGTCCTGACCATGATCCAAGTTGCTTGGATGAAACTGTGAGTTAGTAACACATTAAGTGTTTATCAGTCATGTTCATTCAACAATAGATTGGGTGAAGGGAGGCAAAAGAGTTCTCGATGGAAATTATGAGAATTACGTATAATCCCTGAAGCAGGGGGTGTTTGATGAAGTGACATTCTCAGTGGGAACTAGCACCCTTGCATGTGTTTTTCAGCTCATCACTGGTATTTGGGGCATGTACAGGACTCAGGGGTGATCTCAGATCTTTAGGTTCAGGATGGTGTTATGAGTTCAGTTGTGTCCCTCAGAAAAGATATGTTGGTACCCTAATCCCCACCACCTCAGAATGTGGTCTTATTTGGAGACAGAGATTTTGCAGAAGTAATCAAGTTAAAATAGGTCATTGGAGCCCTAATCCAGCATAACAGGTATCTTTTTAAAAGACACAGATACACACAGGGAGAATGCCATGTGAAGATGAAGGCAGAGATTAGGATGATGCTTCTCCAAGGCAAAGAACGCCAAAGATTGGCAGCAAATCACCAGAAACTAGGTAAGAGGCATGGAACAGCTTCTCCCTCACAACCCTCAGAACCAACCCTGCTGACACTTTCATCTCGACTTCTGTTCTCCAGAACTGTGACACAATAAATATAACTTGTTTAAGCCACCCAATGTGTTGTACAGGCAGCCCTAGCAAATAAATACAGCTGGCATCGTGATAAAGGGTATGGATATTCTCACCCATCACCCTACTGTATTGTTGACACCCTAGAGCCTGTGCAGGAAAGAGGATTGAGGTGGGGAAAGAACAGTGATAGGGCTTAGGGATCAGGTATTTTCAGATCCCCCCAAATGAGGCTGGGAACCACTTGGCAACTAAGATTCATATATTTCTAATGAGTACCCAGAAATAACATAGCGAGGTCTAGATTTTTGTCTCTTATCTTGTTATCTAGATTTTCTGTTTAAAACAATAATGATAATATTAAAAGTATAGTCATATGGTGTGATTCATAGAGGGAGCAACACAACTGCACAGTGTAATTTAAGTGCAGGCCACACTTTGTCTTCACCACCACTGAATGAAGGTCTTGTTGGGCCCTTCTGATGAAAGAAATGAAGTTCCAGAGGGTATAGTGACTTGCACAAGGTAAATAACAGAACCAGAGTTCAATTCCAGGATTCTCTACTTGCAGGATCTGTGATCTCCTCAGTATTCTGTAGAATGATAATACAGTTGCCTGGCTGGGGTCATCTAGAGAGTTCTGAAACTACTGATGCCTACCTAGATCATCCATAGAGGAGCTGAATTAACTGCTCCAGGAGGTGGCCTGGGCATGGGGATTTTTCAAATCTCCTAGGTTGAGACCCACTACAATAGGGCAACCAATTTAGCATTTCAGAATGAAAATATCAAGTTAGCTTATTGAGAAGTTCTCACAGAAGTTAGTAAGAATATGGGACATTTTTTCTCAAATACAGATTCTGGGGCTCCAGCCAGGCATTCTAGATCAGAATTTCTAAGAGTAGAGTCCAAGAGTCTGCATTTTACAAAAGGTCCAAACGTCATTCTAGAGTGTATTCTAGAAGGATTCCAGGCCATGAAGGGTTCTGTTGTCCTCTGTAAAA
Organism: Pteropus alecto; assembly: GCF_000325575.1. Lineage (NCBI taxonomy): Eukaryota > Metazoa > Chordata > Mammalia > Chiroptera > Pteropodidae > Pteropus > Pteropus alecto. The sequence goes on along the minus strand of NW_006442491.1, from coordinate 3,502,394 downwards.
CCTATGATACCCTATCTAGTAACCTAGGGAGCATAGCTGTCTGTTCATTTCAAAGATTCTAAAGGTAAATATTAAAGTGTAGCACTAGAAAAGACCAGGGACTTAAAGATGGAGTAAATACTCCTTTACTCAGTAACTGGGTATAACTCCCAGCCACCATGAAGCTACTTTGGCATTTTACAGAGTTTTGTAGAAATCTGCCAAATGGAAGTAGTTTCCCATTCCATAAACTTATAGAATGCAGCCTTTTGGATATCGTTTGGCTAATTTCTTTGTTCTACAAATGAACAAACTGAAGCTTATAGAGCATGCGGCCACCTGCCTAATCTCTGAGAAATGTGGTAAGGAGTGGTGGCTTCTAATACCAGCCATGGTATTTTCCTCATTGTCTCTGTGTTTCTGACTCTGGGCTCCTCTTGCTGCAGTGTGTTGGCCATATCTCTGTGCATCTATGTTCAGGATTGGACCTATCCTGCAGGAGTCACCATGATGTGGTGACAAGCAAAGCTGTTCTTGACCAGGAATTACGCTAGAACCTGAGGGAGTTGTCCCCAAAAGAGCAAGGACACGCTTCACGATGTGTGACAAAGGGAGTCAAGGTTTCCATTCAGGATGTTCTATGGAATGAATGACATGGTCTTCTCTGAAAGGTCACCCACACCACCCTGGACAATCTCTAATTCTTCATCCTCTAGACCCATATGCATCACCTTACATACATCAGGTACCTTCTGTCCTGGAGTTGTTCATTGTCCCATGTGGAAAAGAGCACATTTGGGCTTGAAATCCTAAGGTCTAAATCTCAGCTCCACCCCTCACTCATTAGTCTCTCTGGGCTTCCGTTTTCTAATCTCTAATAACATCTACCTTAGGGGCATTTGTGAAGAGTAAAAATATAGTGAGCATCAAAAGCACTTTAAAGCTTTATAAAATATTAGTTATTATTATTTTTACTGTTTTTATTGTTGGAATATTGGTCTGCATTAGGTTGAAATGGAAACTAAAGATGAGTCTTGTTGGTTTCTACCTACAAGAACAGTTAAGTACCAGTTTTTATTTGTGGGTCTGGTTTTCTTGTGCCAGCCCAAATAATCTAGTAATATAATGCCCTATGCAGTGAATTAAGCTGACTAGCTCTTTGTTCTTCTAAAACTTAAAATCCAAGACAGAAAATATTGGCAGTGACAAAGGTGACTGGGCTATTGGCCAGAGCAAGTCCATTAATTAATCAGTCTTTACATCTTGCCCAAGTGCTGTGGGAAACTGGAGCCGTGGCACCTGTACTCTGCCCTGTGTATCTATCATGATAAATTTCTGCTGAGTTGGCCATGTTAATCCATGTTAATGGACCTATCAGATTTAAGATCATATTCAATTATAGAGCAACCATACATTTGAATATTGGTCAATCATTAAAAATTAGGTTGTTGAATATTGAGTGACATGGGAACATACTCATGATAAATGTTTTCGGTGCAAAAACCAAGTTATAATATGGAAATATATGCACCAAATGTTAAAAATGAGTTTCTAGTAGCAGAAAGAAGGTATTTTTTATTTTCATCTTTGTATCTGTTGTTAGTTTTCAAGGAAATATTAATTCTACCTCATAGATAAGCCTTCAAAGAAGAGGTAACACTTTAGTTGAGATTTTATGGTTGTGTAGGAGTTTGAAAAGGCAGAAAGGCCATCCTGAAAAATGAGAGTAGCATTTGTGGAGGCCTGAGGGAATGAAAACCTGTCATCTATTCTGGAAATGGCCAGCAGTTCAGGTTGGACCACATGCAGATGGGCAACCAGCTAATGTTTACAGCGAGGTCTGGGTGGAACAGAGGGAAGGACTTAGGAACATTGCGGAGCAATGATGGATAAGTGCAATGAAGCCAGATTGTGGAGAACTTTGTAGGCCTGGTAGAGGATTTCTCACCATAAAAGGAAAGGGGATTTGAATGTGATTTTACAAGTGTTGTGTGCTTGGTATAATAATGGAGCATAATGAAAACATGCTTGCCCTGCCATGCTTTCCAAAGTCATTGACTCATGTACTTCACCTGTAGCCAATACTGATCTGGAGGTCTTTTGTACCTTCATTTTGCCATAGTCCTGGAAATAAGCCCTGGTCTCTGAGCCTGGGAAGAATCATAGTGGACTTCATTTCTGAGCATTGGTTTCAGGTTGAGGAAAGCAGCTGAATATCTGTGGACACCTCCAGTGAATAAACAGGGAAATGATTGATGATGGAGACAGCGGTGAACATAAGACAATAAAGTGTATTACTACATCATTTAAAAATTTGTTCACCTCTTAATTTAGTTTTTTCCCTCTTCATTATTTTTGAAGCTTAGTAATCTGGTTCAGATATATATTTGGCTGGGTTTCTAGTGGAACCACCAGTTCATCTCTGGACAGTACTTGCAAGCATCCTGAATCCTAACTTCTATACTTGCAGCTAGATTGAAACTAGTTATAGCTTTGCTTATGTACATGGTTTGGTCTTGGATTGGGTTTCCCAAGAATTAGCCTCTGGGAGCAGGATTTGAGTTCAACCAGTTTATTTGGGAGGTGATCCCAAGAAGCACTGGTAGTGGAGTGGGAATTGAGACAGACAAGGAAAGGAATCAAACAAAGAATATAATAATAAGTAGGTCACTTCTTTAGGCAGCAGGGGTTCAACTCACGGGGGGACAACTGGAAATCTGCAGAGTACATACAGGGCCCTTCTTCAAGGGCCAAGGACACCAGGGAGTATTTATCAACTAACTCTTGTCCACCATTGGTTGAGGGTTACTTCTGGGGGAATTAGTTCCTCAGCACTTCTGGCTTTCTCTATGCTAATGGGATGAGCTTGCTCTGTGGCCAGAGAAAGCCCTCAGACAAGGAAGAGTGGGTGCCAAGGGAATATGGGTAGAACACTCACTACTCCATGTCACATGGAAGGCTTAACAATAAAAATAATGGTGAGAAACTAGATGCTTTCCCTATAAGATCAGGAAAAAGGCACATTTATCTACTCTCACCACTCTATTCAACATCATACTGGAAGTCCTTGACAATGCAATAAGACAACAAAACGAAATACAAGATATAAAGATTTGGAAGGAAGAAATAAAATTGTCTTTGTTTGCAAATGTCATGATTGCCTGTGTAAAAAAATCCCCTCCCCCCCCCAAAAAAGCATCAAAAAACAAACAACGACAAAAAAATTCATGGAAATAAATTATTATAGCAAAGTTTCAGGATACAAAAGTCAATTGCTTTTCTATATATCAGTAATGAATATTCGAAATTTTAAATTAAAAACACCATTTACATTAACAGAAAATAATGAAATACTTAGGTTTAAATCTAATAAAACATGTATAAGATCTATATGAGGAAAACTAGAAAACTGATGACAGAAATCAAAGAGCTTAATAAATGGAGGAATATTCTATGCTTATAGATAAGAAGATTCAATAGTGTTAAGATATCAGTTCTTCTCAACTTGATCCTGACTAGATTCAATACAATTCTAATCAAAATCCAAACAAGTTAGTTTGTGAATATCAACAAAGTGATTCTAAGGTTTATATGAAGAGGCAAAAGACTCAGAATAGCCAACTCAGTATTGAAGAAGAGCAAAGGCAGAAGACTGATACTACATGACTACAGCCCTTACTGTAAAGCTACAATAATGAAGACCGTGTTATTCACCTGACACTAATATTATGCTTAATATCAATTATTCATTAATTAATTAGTTTTTGTTGTTTATTTTTTAAAAAGATACAGTATAAATTGGTGAAAGAATAAACAAATAGATCATTGAAACAGAATAGAATTGAATCTCCCAAATTGAAAGCAAACAAGATGTCCTTTAATAGGCAAACTACTGTACTTATATATAATGGAATATTATTCATCAGTAAGAAGAAATGAGCTATCAATTCACAAAAAAGACATGGAGGAACCTTAAAAGCATATTGCTAAGTGAAAGAAGCCAATCTGAAAGGGTTATATACGTATGATTACAAGTTTATGACATTCTGGAAAAGGGCAAAATTATAGAGATAGTAACAATATCACTGGTTACTTGGGATGGAAGAAGGGAAGTTTAAATAGGTGGAACATTTATCCACCTATGTAAGACTTTTATGGAGGTATAACTATTCCATATGACACTCTAGTGGTGGATAGACTACATTATGCAGTTATCAAAACCCACAGAACTATACAATACAAAGAGTGAACCCTTAGATAATAATAATGTTTCGTGGACCTTAGATAATAATAATTATCAATATTGGTTCATCGGTTGTTACAAATGTATTACACTAATGCAAATATTAATAATAAAGGCTACTGGAGTGGGGGAATGAGGGAGCATATGGGAACTCTCAATTGCATATTCTCAATTTTTCTATAAAAGTAGAACCTTCCTTTAAAAACTGAAACTGTTATGTAGATTTGAGTTTTTAGAAAATTAATATTTGTGAGTAATTAACATAAAATGAGAGAACAGAGTCCAGACTTTGCCTGTAAAGATAATTGTAGTGGAAAAAATGAAAGGGTGATGTTATGGAGATCAAAAACACTATGTTTGGGGACTTTTATGATGTGGTAGAAGACCGTGGACTCAGGATTCACTCATGCCTAAGTCCCTTCCCACCTAGCCTGTCACTTAGGAGCTGCTGAACTTTAGATAAGTTATAATTCAGCTTTAGACTTCCCATCTGCGAAATGTGGAAGATCTACTCCATGGGGTTGTTGTGAAGGTGAGGGGAGGTAATGTCTACAAAGTGCTTAGACAGCACAGCACATGGAGTTCAGTTCCCTCCCACCCTTGCCTTGCCTCCAGACCACTCGGGGTGCTGTACAGAATGTTCCTCTTTGATTCAATCAGGGGTTGCGCCATCTTTGGCTTATGTTCTATGGCTGGGCTGCCAGTCGATGACAGATAGCTACTCAGGCAGGTCACAACAAGGTGGTAATTGACCTTGCTCCCCCCAGGACATCTGTTCAGGCTCTACTAGAAGCCAAGAGTTCCCCATGTGGGGTTTTAGTTTCACATTGAGGCACTCCAAACATTCTTTATGGGCTGGCAAAGGCGTTTCACACTTCAGCTGGGCCTCCTGAATATGTTTTGCTTTCTATAAGGAGAATTGGGAATTCCTAGCTAATTCTGTTCACTCTCACTTCAGCACCTCAAATAGACTCTCCCATACCTGCAAACAGCCATATCCGGACTAGCCATCAGTCTCTAATAGGAGGTGAGCTATCACTGTATTAGACAATACAGATAGAGATTATTTCCATCATCTCAGAAAATTGTGTTCAACAGCATAAGTAAGGAATATTCTGTTTTTCTCACTAGTTACCCTTTTTAGCTCCTGCATGAATCTCCTCCTTGCTATTAGGAAAGCACTCAGTTCTAGCCCTCAATGCCTATTAACATACTGATAGATTGATAGAGTTGTCATTTAACAAGACTGGCATAATGCCATACCTATGGCTTTTCAAATGGAAGCACCACTCCTCTGCTTGACACACAAGCCCTCACCAGGACCTAAGCCCACCTATGCCACCATATTGCCTCCTGCTCCCCAGCACATGCCCAGCGTGCATGGCATGTGCACACCAGGAAACTTACTGTTTGGGGAGCTCATCAGTCCTCTCCATGCCTCCATACTGGATCTCGTTTTTATTTTATTCTCCAGTCTTGGTGTAGTCTCCCTTCTCCACATCTGTCCTGGTAAAAATCTCCATGATTTGGCATGCCTCTCTGATATCACCTCCTCAAAGAAGATCTTCATGCTCACTCAACCAGAAATGATGTCTCCCTCAGGGGAACACCCTAACACTTCATGTTTCCCTTCCTTGTGACACCTAGCACATCTTGCTTCATATCAGATTTGTCTGTTTGCATTACCCATCCTCACTCCCTCTTGAAACATGCATTCCTTTTAAGGACAAATGCTCTTTCCCCTTCATCTGTGTAGGCTAACCCAGTGCTTTGCCAAGCAACACATACTTGGTGAGTTGTCAGACTCTCTTTTTAAGAAATAATCTTGAGTCTCCAAGACATGCCTTTCTTAAAACACAGAAAAAGCCAGCACTTTTACACTGACTCCATGTTGAGAAACCATACAGAATCTATGCCTCAATCCCCTATCTCTGTGCCTCTAGACCAGTATTTAGCCACACTGGTCATGTGTCCCCTTCTGCAGACTAAGGAGACTGGATTGTATAGCAGATATTGCTGATGCCCAGCTATTTAGGTATAGATTACCTTTTATTTAGGTATAGATTACCTTTCTCACTGCCTGAACCAGAACCTTTTTGCCTGAGGGGTTTTGGAAGTTCTAAAAAGCCTGAGAAGACCACTCTGCCTGCCCTACAAAGCACACCCTGAGTTCTAAGTAATTAATACATCCAGAAACAGTACTCATTTTAAAAATCCTCATTTCTGACAGTTGGTGTATAAATAGCCTAGTTCCCTCACCCGTTGTGGGGATAGTTCTGAGGTTCATGCTTTGTATGTCTTCCCAGAGTTTCCCAGGAGGATTGAGCTTTAATTGCCCACAAAGTAACTGGCGCTTGATATCTTAACTCTTTGTTGGCTGCCTTTCTTCCCTATCCTAGTTCCTTTCTATTGGGATTCCCTTCACCTCCCAGTAAACTAGCTACCTTGAATATTTGTCTCAGGTTCTGCTTCTGGGGAATCCAAATTAATGTGGAATGACTGCTGTATAAGCTTCATTTCTGACATTCTGACTTCTTTGGTTTTGTCATCTTTTGATTTTCTCTGGTTGGTTTTTTGTCTACACAATTTGTCACCTGGGAGGCATACGTCCATAAGCTCTTAGCTGGAATGATTGCTTCATTCATATCATCAGGCTAATCCTTGTAAGTGACATGTTCAGCCAGGGGCCAAGCAGGATGAGGAACATGCCTTGAGAGTGTGAGCACAATTGGAGGTCTCCAGGAGTTCTAAAGAAAAAGGTGCAGAGAATTTCTTGGCTATAGTAGCTCTACCTTAAGCCAGGGATTACTGAGAGTTACCAACTCTATTTATAAAGAATGAATTCATAGCTGGGTAGTTTATATATGAAAAACAGGAAATACTTTTTTAATGTTAAATTTCATTTTGTTCTATAGTTAGTAAAAAGAGCATTTAATTGCATTTAATTAAAATAGAATTTAGAGGAAGAGATCAAAGTTATTTGAAAATGTTCTTTTACAGATTAACGTCTACCTGAATTTGCCCCTACCTTTCTTTTCTCAAGTTTTCTTCTCCTGTCCTCTCTTCATTTCTTTTCCTTCATCTCTGCCTGTCCTTTTGCTACTATTTTTTGCACTTTTGTATTTAGACCATGTTAAGGTTTTTTTTTCTTTTAATACATATACAGATAATTTGATTTAACTGTTTAGCATTTGAACTTAGACATTTCTAAACAAAAAGAGACAAATCTGTGGCACACGTGCCACCATCTGCCATCCACTGCTCTTGCCAGACATCAATAATTGCAGCACCCTTCTCAACTCAGAGTTCCAGGAAGCCATTGCCAATTGATTGGTATTAGCATAGGAGATGAATTTTTTTTTTATTTAATGTAAATGATAAGATTGGGGGGAACGACTGATTTAGGCAGCTACTTGGTTTAGCTATTCCTTTCACTTGTCCTTTGTTTAGAGAATGTAGGAAGAAAGGAGAGTTCTAGGACAACTTGTCCTTAAGTTCCATGGGTTGTGAGTCAGTCGGAGGTGAAGCTCTGTGCTAAGTTTTTCATCAACTCGAGAGCAACTCCAAGAAAGAGAAAGAGAGAACTACAAACTGAGTTCTCCACTCATCTCTATCCAAGCCGCTGTGGCAGTTCAGTAAAACCTTGAACAATATGTACAGATGGGATTCTCGCCCTTTTTCTTCTCCTAAGGAGTTATACTTATTAATGCCACCCGCTTTTCCCATGAACTAGCACCCAGGTCCCTTGATTATTGACATCGCCTCCCTCAGATGCTTTGATGTTTAGTGCTCTCTGATGGTCTTCATGACTCAGGTTCAGGATTGGCCCCTGAAGAGTCTTTTGAGGGAGGCAGAGAAGAGTCATTTTCCCCACACTCATGCCTCCTCATCAGTCTTTCCCCCAGAAGCCAGGCCTTGGCATTGTGGGTATCCCCCACTGCTGCTCTGCCAAATCCTCCTGTAGGTGTAGGCTGATTTCTTTAGACTGTGGGGAGCATTTCCTCTCCCACCCACTTTTCCAGAGTTGAAGCTCATTCTTACTATTTCCTCTCTATCTCATCACTGCATCATGGGTAGGCAGTATCAGGGGCTCAACCCATGGGGCTCAGCTGTTTGTCTTCTAAGTCCTGATATGTGACTCAAAAGGGCCCTCATTCCCTCTTTCTGGCCACCACCACCCTTTCCGGCTTCTCTTCCCAACTTGTCCTTATGTCTCAGGTTGAGAATGAACTTGGAGAACTTCAGTATTGGCTGAATAACCAAAGCGATTAGCTTCTCAGCAGTCCTCACGTGTGCATCTATAGAAGTAGTAACATTTGTCACTTCCAGCTTCCCTGAAATTCTTTTCCTGGGGTATCTGTCAGTGTCTTTTATTCCTTTGACACTCTGAGTAGAAGTTTGGCTTTGCACAGCTCTCTTCTGTACACCTCCCAAGGATTCAGAAAATGCCTCTTGTCTGGTTGCTCAGTTACCTCAGTTTTCCCCAGGTGATTAGTTTGAGGCAGGCTAAACACCATGACATCCAGAGGTTCCATGGGTTTAAACAAGCACAGAAGATGTGGAAAACTTCTTTAGTGACTCTTCAAACTTTAGTGACCAGAGAGCTTGGCTTCAGAAAAACTTTATCCATTGTGTCATTGATGCATCGAGAAGGAAATGGTACCCCTCATACTTCTGGGTCTAGGATTCCGGGAAGCAGAGCTTGATATGGGGATTCATGAGCATGTGTTTTATTGAGGTAGAGCTCTTGGGAGAAATCTGTGAAAGAGGGAAAGAAGCAGGACATGGCAGGGGAAGGGACCAGGAAATGGTGCCTTGTCAGGGCAGGTTCAGCCTTGACCTGATCCAGTGCTGGGGAAGTTAGTCCTGTAGCTTAAGTCTCACCGAAGATTGTCCCTGCTTTAGTCAAGGAATCTTATCATCCGTGCTTATATCAGTCAGTCATTGAACACCCCCAAAAGATAGGGGAGGTCCAACCTTCAAGGGAGCAGTTTCATGGGCAGAGTCCCAGCTTTAGCCTCAGCAGCTGGGAGAAGCAGTACAAGCTGCTAAAAGAAATTTAGGCCAGCACCAGAGTAAGTGACTACCCAGAATCTTGCTCTGGAAGCAGGAAGCTAACACTATTGAAAGGCTGCTGTGAGCATGTATGTGGAGAGCTTCCACATCCGTGTCCTCATTTAATGCTTAAAACGACCTATGAACACAGCATTGTTTTTCCTCAGTGGGATTCAGGAGCTTTCTAAGGTCTGAGAAATAATGAGATTGAACCCAGATCCCTCTTTCTTGGTTTCTTTCACCAAAGCCCCAATTCTCTGCATTGAACATCACTGCTAAACTACTGCCTGCAGCAGGAACTCATTTCAATGTAAGTTCTCAGCCTTAATGAGAATCAAAAACAAAACAAAACACACAAAAAAAACAAACAAAAACAAAAACAAAAACAAAACATTATACAGGAATCTCCTAGAAAGTTTTCCAAAAATTATCTTTTAAAGTCTTTAAAGGTCTTCAGGCTTATTTGATTTGTTTACACAGTTACACATTTAGAAGTTAAAACAAACTTCTTTGCTTCTCAACAAGCCTGCAGTAGATCCAAATCACCAGTTTGGGAAGTGGGGCATTTATAGGCAGGGGGAGGCTGAAAGGAGGGAGAGAGAGTTTAATCACAGCAATCAAAAAAAACAAAACAAAACAAAACAAAACAAAACAAAACGCAGTCTTAGCCATTCAGCGTAGAAAAACCTACAGCTTAACATGCTTTAGTAGGCCCTAAGAATGTCATTATATTACATCTTAGAATTAACTGGAATTCATTTGCTCATTTTTCAAAAGATTTCTATTGAGTACCTATCATGTGTCAGATATTGTTCTAGAGATACAAGGACTATTGAAAAATGGTCTTTGTCCATAAAGTGCTTGTATCATAAAAACTGCTTCAAGAGGAAGCAGGAGACAAAAGCAAGAGCCTCCCCTAGCAATGTCATTTATCATATTTATAAGATGAATGAAAATATATGATCCAGTAAGCTTATGAAGAGATACTCCACATCATTAATCTTCAGAGAAATGAAAATTAAAACTGCAATGAGATACTGCTACATACTTACTAGAATGACTCAAATTGAAAAGATGACAATGCCAAGTGTTGGCAGGATGAGGAGTCACTGAACTCTAACATATGGTTGATGGAAATATAAAATCGTGCAGCCACTTTGGAAAACAGTTTGAAAGTTTTGTTATAAGTTAAACATACATACCATATGACCAAACCATTGTATACTTAAGTATTTACCCCAAAGAAATGAAAAATATGGTCACAAAAACATGCACAAAATTTGTTTTATTTCATAGCAGTTTTATTCATAATATTCCCAAACTGGGAAAACCCAGATATCTATCAACTAGTAATGAATAAACAAATATAGGTCCATCCATGCAACTCTTTCAACTCAGCAGTTGAAGGAATGAACTACTGAGACACACGACAGCATGAATGGATCTCAGAAAGATCATGCTAAATGAAAGAAGCCAGACACAAAAAGAACACATACTGTATGATCCCATTTGTATAAAATTTTTGAAAATGCATACTAATCTATAAGGGTTGAAAGCAGATCAGTGGTTACGTGCTGACCAGATGCGGGAAAGATGCATCATAAAGAGCACAAGGAAACTTTTGGAGGTGATGGAATTGTACACATATTTATTATTTTAATGTTTTTATTTTTAATTGAAATACATTTGACATATAACATTATGTAAATTTAAGGTGTATAACATGTTGATTTGATACATTTATATATTGTAATATGATTGCCATCATAGCAATAGTTAGCACCTCTATCACCTCACATAATTATCTTTTCTTTTTTGTGGAATAATTAAGATCTAGTCTCAGCGAGATTGATGATTAAAGTGAAATATAAATAGCTGCAGTTTATTGTACATAAGTTATACTTCAATAAAGTTGATTTTCTTTATAAAAAGCACCTAACAGCTTGCTTAGCACATAGCAAATGCTCAGTAAATGGGGGACTTAATGAAAAAACCACCAATCTCACTCCTAAGGTAGTTGCTTCTCTTCCCTGGGCAGCAGTGAGGTACAAAAACTCCCCAAGGTCCTCCCTGTTAGGCAGAAACACTGACCCAACTCCCCTTCTTAGTGGGCTCTGGCCTGTGGAGAAGGCTGCTTCCTGCCGGAAGCAATTATGTTCTCATTTTCATCTTGGCATCCTTAGGACTCAGATTCAGACTTCCAAGGCCTGGCCACACCTTGGGCTGGGCCGAGTCAGGAAACCAGCTGGCTCCCCAAGCCTATGCTCCACTCGGGCATCCTTCTGGCCCAAAGGGAAAAGCGCATGTGGTTCCAATCACCGAATTTTAGACTCGGCCTTCATTTGGGTTTCGGTTCAGTTTAGAGGCCTCCTCTAAGACTTTATCAACTAGTTCTGTTTTAGTGTTACATTTCAATCTGAGTTCAGAGCACTTCATAAGATAGTCCCTGATTAAAATTCAATAAAATGAGACAGTGAGAAGACGAGATACAAAGCATGGCACATTCAAAAATCATTCTTAATTCCTGGGTTCTGCATTCTAGACCTGCTAAGAAAAACAAGTGCAACTGTCTTTTCTTCCTTAAATCAAGATGTGATTTTTATCTCTGGCCTCTCCAGCCTGCAGCTGTGGGGACCACCAGGGACCACTGACCTATTTCCTTGGAAAATAATTGCCAGCCGCTCTCCTCCGAGAGTGCTTAATCCTCTTTGCAATTGGGTGAAGGATATTATTTTTAAATACATAGGATAAAATACACAGAGCAACAAAAAGTATTTCAGCTATATTGAAATCTAGTTATATGTATAGTGAATAAACAACCTGGTGAGGGAGTAATAAGCTATGTATTTCTTTATTCACACATTCAATAGCTGGATCTGGTGGTGGGCCTAATAACTACTGTCATTTTAATTGTTGATGAACATAAGTGCCATTTTGAGATGCTTACCATATTGTAATAGACTAAAATGCCCGACAGCTATTGGTGATAAAGTCACAGAAATTGCCACTACTGTATGGTTTGCTGCCTACTTTCATATTGAAGGAAATGCTACATTTCAGTTAGAAGTTAGTTCAAAAATGGAGTTCACAGGTCTCCTCAATTCTATCCATAGAACCCTTAGTAAAGTCTCCCTGGAATTAAAGCCAAACTCTCCCCCATGCTAGGCCTTCCCACTGGGATGAATCATCTGTCACTACCCCTACCAGCAGCATATATCACCTCCTAAATTAAAAAAAAAATTGTGATGAAATATTTCAGACATAAAAATGTAGAGAGATTAGTATAATGAACATCCATATATCTATCACCCACCTAAGAAGTAAAGTATTGCAAATACATTTTGAAATTTCCTTTTGACTTCTCAGGGCTCACATTTGCATTTCATTACCTGCTTCCCAGGAGTGACCTCTATCTAGAATTGGATGTTTGGGATTCCTGTTTATATCTTAAGGTTTTCACCACACATGTATGTATCCATAAATAATACCAAATATCAGCTACATGTTCTTAAACTCGATATAAGTGATTTTGTACTCTGTGTATCTTTCTGCAACATGCTTTTCTCCTTCCCTGTTATGTTTGTAAGACTTATGGATGTCAATGTATGAGGCTGTAGTTCACTTATTTTCAAAGCCATGTAATATCCTATTGCATGACTATATCTCAGTTAAGTTAGCTGTTCTCCTGGTGATGGACGTTTGAATTGTTTCTCAGTTTTTGACATGACATTGCTACACCAAACACTCTTGTAGGTGTCTCCTGATAGAATGAATTTCTCTAGCAGTGAAATGGCTGGCTCATAGGATATGTGCATCCTTAGTTTTTGTGGATTGTACACTTAAAACCAAACTGCTGTTCAGCATGGTTTTAATGATAGATTTAGACTTTCACCAGCAGGAGATGTGAGGTCCTATTGTTGTAGATTATCATAAATACTTGGTGTTGTCAGACTTTTTAGTATCTGCCAGTCTGATGGTATGTCTCAATGTGGTTTTAATTTGCATTCCCCTGGTTTCTAGTTGGTATGAGATGAATGGTGCCCCCCAAATGTATCAGGTCCTAACCCCTGGAAACTGTGACTGTTACCTTATATGGTAAGGTTTTTGCAGATGTGATGAAGTTAAGGGTCTTGAAATGAGAAGATTACCCTGGATTATCCGGGTTGGCCCTAAATGCCAACAAGTGTCCTTATAAGAGAGAGGCAGAGAGAAGCTAGACACACAGAGAAGAAGGTTATGCAAAGGTGAAGGCAGAGATTGGCGTGATGTGGCTGGAAGCCAGGGAATGCCAGCAGCCTCCAAAAGCTGGAAGCTGTCAAGACTCCAAAAGCTGTCAAGTTTCTGATTGCAAGTTTATTGGGCATTCATATCATCATTTCTGCAAATTGCTTGTTCATAAACTTCACCTGTTTTTTTCTTATTAGCTGTAAGAAAACTTTCTACATATTCTGGTTATCAGTTTTTTTAGGGTTACATTTCGTCCATGGCTTGTCTTTTCTCTCTCTGTTGATTTTGATACATGGAAGTTTTAAACCTTAATGTGGTCAAATGCATCATGTTTTTTTCTTTGTGGTCAGTGCTGTCTTGTTTAAAAAGTCCTTTACTACCTGAGTTAAAAATACATACATATCCTGCTATTATCTTCTAAATATCTTCCATTGTTTATGAATATGGCTAGCCCCTGCATTTTGGGTGAGAGACCCCATCTGAGAAGGGGTCATATCACCCTTCAGACAATGGACAAAGCCTAACAGGCTTTCCAGTGAGCCCGCCAGAGAGTATTGGCCTGGAAACTGGTGTTGGCTACCTTTTCCACCTTAATTTTGCCAAATGGCTAGGCTAATTATTTTGATGTTTAGCTTTCATAACTATATCTATTCCTGTACTTTTAAATAATCACTCATCATTTATCACTTTTCAGTTACCACTACTGAAGGTCCAACTAAGGCAAATTTGCCCCTCCAGCTCAGCTATGAGTTCCCAGAGCTTTTCTCCCTCCTGCTCCAACTGTTCATCATTTTAATTTAGTTTTTTTTTCTTCAATAATTCAGACCAAGGGCCATGACTTCAAATGCCTTCACAGTTAGACAGGAGATATAAGAGGGAGAAATGGGTGTGTAGTTTCACAGGTGACTGTGTGTGGGCCGATCCTACATGAAATCTGGTATTGGCCACACACATCCTGCCTGTGCACCACACCTGGGCATTAGACTCTGTGCTTGATGACCTGTTATGGACTGCCTTCAATATAAACTTTGGTCTCATTTTGAAAAAAAAAAAAAGAGAGAGAAGTAGAACCTCCAGCAAATAAAATGACTTCCCTGATTTCCTTGCAACCTTGCCCAAATCACTAACCACTCTGCATCTTTCTTGATCTTTAAATGGTATTATAGACTGGATTATCCCTAAGGCTGCTTCCAGCTCATAAAGGTGACTGTTACTTTCACAGATTTCTATCTTCCTTTTTAAAAATTTGTATTAAAATATACATAACATAAAACTTGCTATTTTAACCATTTAAAGTGTACAGTGTAGTGACATTTAGTCCATTTATGATGTTGTGCAATCATCACCTCATTCTAGTTCTAGAACACTTTTGTCACCAAAATAGATACCCCCCATCAATTAGCAGTTACCCCCTACTCTCCTCAGCCCCTAGCTTCTGGCACTAGCTTCTGGCAAACAACAATCTGTGTTCTATCTCTATGGATTTGCCTATTCTGGATATTTTATATAAATAGAATCATACACTATGTGGCCTTTCGTGTCTTGCTTCTCTCACTTAGCATAATGTGTACAAGGTATATTACATATATATGCAAAGTATATATGTATATATATTATCATGTATTAGTACTTCATTTCTTTTCATGGCTTAACTGAATAATATTCTGATACATGGATATATCACAATTTGTGTATCTTTCATCTGTTGATAGACATTTGAGTGTTTCTACCTTTTGCCTATTATAAATAGTGCTACTCTGAACATTAGTGTACAAGTATTTGTTTGAACACATCAACTTACTGAGGAGCTGTCAAATTGTTTTTCAATCTTTCTTGATCCATTTTCTCCCCAATTAAAAACAAATTCTTATTCTTTCAAATTTCCTATGTTCTAAAATTCATCTGTATCTATAATCATCCTTCTTCTATTTCTACCTAGAGACTCCAGGAGACATTTGCAATGAAAAACCTATATGGAGTTCTGGAACTTTCTATCTCCACTGAGGGAGCCATCCTGGGGGCTTACTCCACCAAAAGAAAAAGGAGAGAGAGAGAGAGATTTCAACACCTGTTGCTACTGACTTACATGGGCATCTGGTTGTGGAGGGAGAGAAGCTGCCTTTCCAGATCTCCATGTGGTCAGATATGAGCTTGTCTCTAACTGGGAGAGATGGTAATAGAATATGAGTTGCTTCCATACATTTCTGTTGTCTTGTTGGCCCTTATTCCTTGAGGCAGGTCCCCATCCCCACCCCCACATACTTCAGCAAACTTACAGTGATGCTAACCTGGCAACCTGTGGAAGAGGAGGTATCTCCTTTGGTAGGGTGAATGCCCTTAGTCTGCTTTCTGATTGTATTTGGGTACAAGACTGGTGCTTTGCAAATGGCTTAGTTTGGATTTCTACCAAAATCAGAAACAAGAATTTGGGTACAAGTAGATTGTTTGGGAGGTGATGTCAAGAAACACCAGTAGGGGGCATTGCCACGAGGACAACTGGGGTTCAGCTAGTGAGGACCCTCTGGAAGACAGTGTTGAGCCACTGACTGGTGAAGAAACTGGGGTCTTTATCCCCGAAATCTCATCTTGCATTGGTTGAAGATCATTCCTGGACTGTAAACTCCATTTCTTGCCTGCCCATATACAGGTCAAGCACCCATTTGGGGCCAGAGAACATCCTCAGGCAGATACATGCAGGAAGCCATAGGGATGGAGAGAAACTGTTTGTAGAGACCTCCAAAGTGGTGCCAACACCGTTTGCTGTGGGGAGAGGAATGTGGAATATATTGCTGAGAAGTCAGTATCTATATCTTGGGCCTGGCTGAAGACATTTGGTATTCAAAGTCAGACATATGAATGAGAAGGTCTTAACATCTCAGGTTGTGGATGTCTCAACATCTCAACATGTGAATGTCTCAACTGGTCCTGTAAATGTATCTACATATCAACATGTGAAAATCTCGGCATTTGAATCTGTGAGTGTTTCAATATGTCAACCTGTGAATGTCTCAGCATCAGAACTTGTGACTATCTTAACATCTCAGTGTGCAAATGTCCCAACATTTCAACAGGTGACTATCTCAACATCTTAACATGTGGATGTAACAACATGTGAACCTGTGAATAATATCTCAACATTTCAACAAGCAAATGTCACTACATATCAACATACGATATCTTGACATATAAACCTGAGTCTCAGAATTTTAACATACAATTGTCTCAACATCTGAATCTGTGATTGTCACATCTCAGCATGCATGTCTCGACATCTCAATGTGTGATTGTCAGCATCTCTGTATGTAAATATCTCAGCATCACAACACGTGAGTGTCATAACACCACAATTCCAAAAAGTTGAATGAACCATCATCTTCCTTCCAAACCTAGCCCCAGAACTCTAGTGAAATACTAGCACACAGAAATTTTAACTCTTATCGAAATTCTGTTCTTTTACAGAACAGCTCTGAGTCTTACAGGTGGAGAGATGTCTGGTAAAGCTTTGTAACAATCCAGTAGCTCTTCATTTACATGGAAATCAGACAGCTGGCAAAATCAGATATTCCCAAATCTTTGCTGGGGGGAAATGTCTCTCAGCCTCACAAGAAAAATAACCCCATGGCCCATGCACTTTCCTAGAAAGTGGCTTTGAAATTAGTCTCATGATCTCAGCCAGATAATTGTAGATAAAAGGAGGTACAGATTAGAAACAAAATCTCTGGCACTTGTAAAGTGACAGTTGATGGCAGGGGAAGGAGAAGAAAACCTATAGAAAGTAGGCTCCCTAGGGAGTGAGAGTGGTATTGACTAGGATGAGGCCCTCAGGAATATTCTGGGCAGTAGTGTAGTCTGCATCTTGATAGGGCTTTTGCCTACGTGTGTATTCACTTGTCAAAACTCAATGAATATTCACTTAAGATTTGTGCATTTCGTTGTGTGTAAATTATATCTCCGTAGAAAAATACCATAAACAAATATTTATATGTTATATATGCTGAGGTATTCAGAGAGAAGTGTGCTGATAGCTGCTATACACATTAAGTGAATTTTTTAAAAGACATTGATAGAGGAATGGATCGATAGATACATGTGTGATAAGACGAGTATTATACAATGTTATATTAGAATCTAGGTAGTAGGTAACACTTTTCAACTTCTCTGCATATTTGAAAATTTTTATAATAAGATATTCTATAAAATAGTAGTCTGGGAAAACTAACAAGTCCAGGCATTTAGGGCCACTTTACCCACATCACAGACTCTGAGAACATTGCCCAGTTTTATCTCATTTTCATGCCCGATACTTATTAATATCCTGGATTATTTTTAGAAATCTCAAAATTCTGTTCCATGTGTATTTAAGACAGCAAAAATGAACATAATTACTTTGGGAAATTTTCCATTAAAAAACTCTTCATTAAAAAAAAAAATTCTATTCTTAATTCAGGGCAAACTTTAGCTACCTGGAAAATCCCATTTAAGTAAAATTGTTCATTCCCTGACAAGGTGGGATGAATGAAATGTTATTTAAATTAACATTTCTAGTTACTGGATGGTCACATCATTTTACCTTTGACTTGGTTTTAGTATTTTCACGGCATTTTTACATGGGCTATTTCAGGGTTTTAGGGAAAGGCCTTTTGAGATAGTCACCTGAGTATGGACTCTATCTAGTTTGTCTACTTGTTGGGTATGTGACCATGGAGAAACTTCTTGATCTGTTTGAGCCTGATGCTTTTATATGACAAGTGGGGATGTGATACCTAAATATAGATTAATGGTAAGAAATAAATCAAATAATGCAGGCCAGGCATATCATAGTAGGTTTTTCACTGGGTAGAGTTCTCAGCCTCAGTTCCTTTCATGAAGTCCCCATGACATTTCTGTGAAGGAAAATGAATATTGTCCTATGAATTTCCCAGAGAAGATAACTAATGTTTGGAGAAATTCAATTACCTGCAGACCCCAAACCATGTGGTTATCCCAAAGTAGACAGAGGACACAAATCCATGTCTCTGAGTCCACTGCTATTTCTACTGCTCTTCAGAAAAGCAGAATGAAGGGTATGAAGATGAACTGAACTGGAATCTCCTTTGTTCTCAGGACAAAAATGATTTTGCCTCATATTGTTCAATGTCAAAAAAATTTTGTTGAAAGTTATTAACATCCATAGTGGGATGGTAAAAAAGATAGGCTGAGATTACTCAGTGGACTTCCACTGACCTTTTCAAAATGTTAAAACATTTGACCTTCACAGGTGCCACCTGGAGTAGCTACAACTGCAAACAATTTGAAGTCATACCGTTGGCACCAACTGACGTCTGCCTATCCCTGATAGCTCTCCAGGTATGAGGAGGGCTCCCATGTTAGTGCACCCTGCTGCTCTTCACTCTGTCCTCACTGGAATCTTCACTCTGTTCCCTGGGGTACAGTATGCATCATCTCTGTACCCCATGCTTCCCACCTGGGACTGAGCAGTGAATGGCGAAGATGTTAGGGCCTAGGTTGAGAGCACTAGTGTTTGGAGAAATTCAATTAATCGTCTGCAGAACCCCAACCATATGGGTATCTCAAAGTAGATGGAGGACTTGAACCCACACCTCGAGTCCGCTGCTGTTTCTACTTCAGCCACTGGGAGTCAGTCAATGGGGCGGCAATGGCTTTCCAAAGGGCCCTGGGTTCTTTTCAAACACACTTTCCTTTTCTTTCCTTCCTTTGGCCAGAGCTGTGGAGTTTGCACACACAGCAATTGAAGATCAATTGTGTTACTCGTAGGACCATTCCCCTGGGACATCAAATCTTGTCATACCTGGTGGTCTTGGACAGCTTTCTTCCAGATATCTAAGTTTTAACAAAGGTTTTGCCTGTCTTTTGAGGTTCATCATCCAGAATTGGCTACTGGCATTATTTACATCATTAAAGAATAAAAAAATCATCTGTTGGAGGACAATATCAGCTATTTGAGTGCTCCATGCTGAAAGGGAGAGCCCTGGAACCTGGCCTGGCTGCGTGTCTGGCAGGGATGCCCATTCAGGGTGCTCTGTAGCATGACAGAGACTGTAGAAGGAACAAAGTATAGTCAAACAAACTCAGGAGAGAAGCGATGGCCAAAGAACACACACTCTCATGGGGCTCACTGTTTTTAGAGCATGCTAGGGAATTACAACAGACTGTTTGGAGCCTTAACAATCACTTATTTTCTATTGGATGTTTTGAAAAAGCAAAGGATTTTTTTTCTTTGTATGTTACACGTATGCCAGGAAAAATAGTTCCTGGAGAAAGAAAACATCTAGAGGGTCAGTTTGCAACTTGAGAGGGGCCGTTGGGCCCAGTTGCAAATATGTTATTTTCTCCTAAGCGATGGATATCCAGGGAGGAGACAGATGTGATCAGGAAAATAGGCTGACATCAGAAGGTTTCCCATCTATAGTGAGGGCCCAGCTGGGTCTTCAGTGGGAGCTGCGGGAATAGTAATGACCTTGCCCCTGGCCAGGAGGGACATAGGCTCCAGAACAACTGGTGTCCAACACCTAATGGGGAGTAGAACTATTGGAGCTGACATCCCGTAGCCTGGCCTGGTGTCCACGCATGGCTCTAGGCTTCCTAAGAACAGTTAACTTTTAAACCATATGATGGTGCCTCAGCACCCCCAGGACTGGGTCGAGAAACCCACCCAGACCCCAGGGTTTCTCTGGTCAGTGCTGTCATCTGCAGGCCCAGAACCTGCCAAGTCATGGAGTGAGCTCAGAACGAGCAGCAGGAGAAATGGAAAGAAGAACGTAGCAGGAAGGGCCCAACTTGCAGTCCACGCAGGACTGCATGGGGCAGCCTCACTGTAGACCACACAGAAGCACACTCAGGGATTGTGTACAACGTCTGCTGAGACTGATGCCTTCCACATACTTCTCCATGCAGCCACGGGAGTGCTGTGCTGGGGGCTGACAGATGCTCTCTCAGAAGGCCTTGCACTCGACATCAGTGACAAACAGGAGAAGGATGTTTTCCTACTGGCCCCTTCAGCTTGACTTTCCTTCCAGTGGACTTCTGGGATGACAGGAATCATTAAAGCAGCGAGCATTTCTCAAAGAGTGGTTGTGGAACCAGCAGCGTTGGTCATCTCCCCCTTGAAGCCTGTGAGAAATGCACATTCTTCTTTGGCCCCTCCCCAGACCTACTGAATCAAGAACTCTGGGGGGTGGGCCTGAGTTTGTTTAGCACAAATCCTCCAGGTAAGTGCTAATTAAGACTCCTAGTTGGAGATCCGCAAATGGAAAAGACCCAAGATAGCTCCTGAAGAAAATGAGTGAGGTTGGGGATTCCATTGTGGGGCATTTCTTTCACATTTTAGAGTCTCTCCATCAGCTTGAGTGGGGTTTCTATATGGAAGGGCCTTTGGGAAGATTTTGGGCAATAGTCTGGCTGGAATGGGACACTGAAGAATTTCTTTTGTAGCTGCTATACAGAAAAGCATAAGGTTTACTACTTAAATGATATAGGTCAATAAAATCAGTAATGTTTTTCTAATGATGCTTTTGTTCACACTTTACATAAGAATGAGAAGCCATCAGTGGCTCACTTCAAAGGCTAGTATTAGTAACCCTTGTCTATGGGGGATGGTGCTGGAGCCCCTGCCTCCAGCCCCTCCTTGAGGCTCTGTAATAGATAACTCCAGTAGCAAAGTTGGTCTGTTCTGTGGTTCAGGACACTGCCCTGGGAAAATGAAGATCCTTTTATTTTTCCCTACTGACTTTTCTCTGACATGTGGGTCCAGGTATTATTTATTATTTGGTTTTGCTTCCTGCCTCCAGGCAAGGACTATATTTAAGCCAATTCAAACTTTGCAAGTCTTAAAAATAACTCTCTTTGCTAACCCCTTCCAGGTTTGGCAGGGGCTTCCTTCGAACAGGAAATTCATTTCTTTCTACCTGCGCAACGCTCGCAACGCTCGTTATTAACTCATTATTAACTCACCCCATGATCTCTTCTTATGTTTTCAAGCTACAAGGTGACAGGGTCTTTGTGTGTGTGATGGGGGAGGAGGGGAAGGCTCTTGTTCTTCCCTTTCATTGCCCAGGTTCCTGATTTTCAGTGTGGTAGGTTAACTTCCCTAAAGACAAAGCAGTCATCATCGTCCCTCATGAATAGTCATGCCCTCAGTGAGTTCATCTTCATCTAATTGTTCCTAAAAGTTATCCCAGCATTCTGGAGGTGAACGTTACTATGACTGTTTTAAAGAGCAACTTCTAAATACATGTCCATGGTATACATGTAAGCTGATAATTATCTCCAAAGTGAATTACTGTGCTGAAAGGATACCTCCAGAGATTTTTTCCCCCTTGTAGTTCCTTCATTTTAATGGGTTTTTAAGCATGATTGTGGGTTCCAGTCTCTTCCACTACTGCCTCCCCACCTACCTCTAATGATCAGAGTCCTAAGACCTTTTTCTGTTCTCCAAAAACCACTGCACTTATCCAACTCTCCATCCCTGGAGGGAACCTCAAACCATGCCCCTCTCCTCAAGAGACCCTGAGAAATAATGAGTGGGAATCTTCAGTCACAGAGGGATCTTTGGTGCAATCAAATTTACTTTATTAAAAGTTAAGAAAAAACAGAGACCAACAGCTGGTCTCCATATTGAGGGGAATGTTTCAACTTGCTCAGAAAGAGTAGAAAGTATTTGAGAGGGAAAAGGTCAGCAGAAGAAAGATAAAGGCCAAATGCCTCCTATTCCCTCGTCCCTACCCCCATATGTACATACCCTGCACCCATGGACGTGAATGGAGAGTGCTCTGTGAAGTTCTGAGTGGCTCTGTCCCCTGGCTCTCTCTCCTTTGAAATAGGTGGGCCCATTGGCCAGCCTGCTATCCAGTAGAATTCCCTGCGATGATGGGATGTTCTCTGCACTGTTTAGTAAAGAAGCCACTTACCACATGTGTCTGTTGAGCACTTGACATGTGGCCAGTGCAAATGATGTGCTAAATTTTGAATTTCATTTAATTCTATTTAATTAATATTTAAATGGCTACACGTGGCTAGCAGCTCCCTTGCTGGGCAGCATAGAGCTGGAGGGAAGGAAGGGGAGTGGTCCGAACAATTCCTGCTCTTCCTCAGCCACTGGATAATTCTTCTGGACTGTAGTACCAAGGAGCAGACTGGCTCCCCAAAGATGAATTCCTCCCCAGTTTATTAAATCTGGAAGCTGATAAAGGAAAAGACCATTGTTTTTGCAAAGAATTTGAGATAATTGAGGCTTGAAATTTTCACTGAGGTGAAATAGAGCCTTCCTTCATTATTAACAAATAGGCTTGGGATGAAAGCAGAGAGCTAATGAGAAAGGCTTATATATTTTTTTCCTTTTTAACCCCACTTTGTACCCCAGAAACAAATTGCAGAAAAATCAATGTCCAAGGGCTTTCTTTGCCTAGGAAAAGGGTTGAGTAAACAGTTGTCTAATTAGATGCCCAAGTTCTCAGACCAACCATGGTCTTCCTCCCTTCTGTTTTTCCATCTGCTAAGCAACAGTTCATCTGGGAAGGTAGAAGAAGACAGGAATGAGACCAGTTGATTTTGCCTTGTCAGCCATGTTCAGGAGAGGGTCTGCTGGGGAGGCACATGAAACACTCCAGAGGCTGAAAGAGCCCAGCTAACCTTGCATCCAGTACTCTTTGGCATTGGTGCATTGGTCGTATTTGTCTGAGAAAACTAGTTACATTTTGGAGTGTTCCTTCCTTTGTAATGATCAACCAGCATCCATCACTGGATGTCTGCGGAGTAACAGGCTCCATGTTTCAAGTTACAAGATTCAGTTCAAGAAACATCATTTATTACCACAGCACATAGTACCATAGAGCAGGAAAGATAAATTATGTACTTTTGAAATAGATGGCAAAAACGGTAGTTATCGAAGTGTTAATTTTTCAGTGGTGTGAATATGTATGAGTGTGTGTGTGTGTGTGTGTGTGTGTGTGTGTGTGTGTGTACACAGGCATATGTACCTAAGAGACAGGCTCCATGTTTCAAGTTACAAGATTCAGTTCAAGAAACATCATTTATTACCACAGCACATAGTACCATAGAGCAGGAAAGATAAATTATGTACTTTTGAAATAGATGGCAAAAACGGTAGTTATCGAAGTGTTAATTTTTCAGTGGTGTGAATATGTATGAGTGTGCGTGTGTGTGTGTGTGTGTGTGTGTGTGTGTGTACACAGGCACATGTTTACCTAACAGATTGGTGGAAGTTAGTGGGACAAGAACATTATTATTAGAGAAATGTTGGGTTCCTTTTAAACTGAGAAGCATCTTGGCTGGTTTCGCTACCGAGAACAACCCAGTAAGTTGTGACAATGAATGCTGACACTTTAAGACAGTCAAGGTCCAGCCAGAAAGAAAATGGGGCAGACGGAGTTAAAGCAGTAAGACATAGCCAAAGACTGCTCTGGGAACCTGGCACCCCACTTGCCTGTCCCTCCCCTTGATGTTGGCTCCCCTCCCCGGTCCTTCTTGGCACATGCTTTTGGCTGGTTGTCTCCACTAGCAGCACTCTCCAGCTTGGCTCTGGCTTCAGAGCTGGTGTGTGCCCTCTGTCCACACTCTTGGCTTATACCTCCAGCAGCAGGCTACTGCATTCAACCTAGTCCAGGTGTGACCTTCCTTCCTGGGTGCTCAGTGGGCACCACCCCATTCTCTCTGCAGTTCCAGGCTCATCTGCTTTACCTCTCTCCCTGGGGCAGGCAGCTGTGACAACCTTGGCCCCAGTACCCAGCATTGTAGCCAAAGGATGCTTTATTGAAAAGAGAGCATTTAACAAAAGTTAAATCTATTCAGAAACAAAAATGGGGCCCGTGGTCTCTCAGCATCCAGGAGAATTTCTCTATCCCAGCATGGCGAAAGGACACAGCAGCCAGCTTGAAGGAGTTCTCACTGGCCAAAGCTGGGGCAATTCGAATATCAAAATAGACAATGACAGTAACAGGTTATAATCCATAGGATAAAATAAGAACCTGTGAATCCACATTTGAATAAATGAATGGACGAATGAGACAGAGCTAACTCTTCCTTTGAGTAGGAAAAATGATGGAATTAGAAAAATCACCATATGGCAACCATCATAATAATTGTTTCAAGCAAGAACTATAAATTAATGCTAACAGTAGTGGTTAAATGCTTGATAAACAGGATATTTGCATAGTTTCAAAGTACATTCCCACAGGATACTTATTAATTACAAAGGGAAAAAATAGCAACTTTTTTTCAGTAGAGGAAACTGGCTGACTACCCTAACTGAAAGTAGTGAAGGGACAAGTTGGCATTATGCCTTCTGATGCACTGCCTTGAGAAGGATACATCACTTCCGGGGTAGTCCTGTCAAGAGAAATCATCAGGCAAATCCAAACTGAGGAGTAGTCTACAAAATAACTGGCTTGCAAGGGCGTGAAAGACAAATAAACCAAGACTGAGGAGCTGTCGAATTCAGAGAAGATTAAGAAGACAGGACAATTAAGTGCAACATGTGAGCCTTGAGTGAATCCTGTGCAGAAATTTTTTTCTTTTCCTATAAAAGACATAGTGATAATGAGCAAAATGAATAAGATCTGTAGATTAGATAATAGTATTGTTATTATTGATTTCCATATTTTGACAATTTTGTGGTGCTTATGTAAGAGATGTTCTTGTTCTTAGGAATTACACTAATCTATGCAGGTGTAAAGGGCATGGTTTATGCATTGATTAGACAGGGCACAAGGGCACTACTTGGTGATGGTATGCCTTGTCTCTTGATTGGGTCATAGGTTATGAGAGTGTCTACATTTAACCGAACTGAACTGTATCTGTAACATCTATGCTTTTCCCACATGTGTTACAGCTTGTTGAAAAAATAATCAGAAAAAAATTAAAAGTTTTTTGTACAAGACAATTTGAAAATTGTTTAGTGTGTAAAGCCATTGAAGTGAGCGTAAATCTTTCTGAAATGGCTACTTCAAAATTTCAGAGTAGTCCCTGATCTAAGTGTATTAGTTATTTTTTTTAATAATTCATTACTTCATGGTCATGTAGTATTTCCTGTAATAACGCCGAGCATCATATAGCACACAATAAATATTAGCCAATTATTTGATGATTGATATCTTGGACTTGATAACAAATACAATTTATCCTATTTGAGACCTGGCAGACAAGAAAGGCATTTATGTTTCTGGGGAGGAGCAGAAAGTGACCCCAAATCAGAACTTTCCAGGCACTCACAATCTCCCATCATCTAGCAGGACAGCTGCAGAGTGGTGAGTTTGTGGTTTGGAGCCCGACAGTCAGCTTATTGGAGTTTCCTTTCAAGGGACCTCAGCCAGCTCCCCCACTTTGTTTGCAAAGGTTGGAGAATGTATTTATTGCTATTTTAATCACCCTTCTATGCCAGGAAGTTTTAGGATGTTGTAATTCTTCCACCTCCAGGTCAGATGGAGTAAAAAATTTCATGCCAGCCTTGCCCAGCAAGAGGACAAGGAGTGCAGAAGCGAAGTCAGGGCTCTGAACCAGGAGCAGATTCTGTGTCAAGGAAGCAGGGTCAGGATCTCATCTTGGCAACATCTCATCACACCGTGGCTCTAGCTGCTCAAAAACAGAAACCTGACTCTTGTGTCCAGCCAGTTCTTGGCCTTTAGGAGCCTGGCAAGTCACACAGGAGCCTGGCAAGCCACCATAGTGGGCCTGTCCTTTGTCATACACTTGAGTTAGGCAGCATTAGTATGCCTACCCCTGTTCCCTGCCCCCATGTGTGAGAAAGTGCTGAGTACAGGTTTCCAGTGCTCTACAGAGTCCCCTGGCAGGGAGAGTCACCACCAGTGCTTCTCCATTCCCTCGGCTCTCCTTCCAAATAGATGGCCTACACGCAAGTCCTTGCTTAGGGTCTGCTGATAATACTGTGATAATACTGGAAAGAACCTCAGAAAAGAAGGAAGGAAGCCCAAGTTCTAGTGATTTCAAATCTCTGAGCCTCAATTTCACCATCTGCAATAAGGGTCAAATGCTGCCCAATTCAAGTGAGAAGGTAAGGCATGCTCTCAGAGGAAAAGAACAAATTGAAAACAAAACAAACAAACAGAAAGGCCCATGTGGAAATAAAGGCTGGGACCTTGCCCTCATTAGCACTATCTGGGAGTAGACTAGATTATGTCATTCATATGTTTATTGTGAAAATGGTGAAACAAAAGAAAAAAAGGAACAAATCAAACAGACAGAGGAACCCAACCTTGGAGAGGCTTTCTGTCTGTTTACTAGCAGTGGAATCCTAGTGGAGTGAGAAAATTGGGATTCCTTTGTCTGAGCCCCACTGGCCCCTGTTACTGAGAGAGACACTTATACCAGGAAAGAAGGGTCTCCAGGCAGAAGCAGGAAAACATCGAGCAAAGGACACAGGCAACAACCAGCAAACTTCTGCTTTTCTCTGTGGTGGACAGAATTAGATTTAATCAGGTGGCATCAGAAGGCAAATATTTGGACTTGTCTATGGAAAGTTCTTCTGCTCTACCATTTCCTGTGGTGGCCCGGGGCTAGTTGAGACCACAAGGGAAATTAATTACATAGAGAAGGCACATGCCTGACTTAGTAACCAAAAAAAGAAAAAAGAAAGAAATCCTTTAGCTTTGTGATGTTTCGTTTGTTTGTTTGTTTGTTTTGTTTTGTTTTTGTCCTTTTTCATTAAAAGGGCATCCTGACAATTAGCTGTGTTTGGGGGCCTATAGGTTGGCTCCCTGCCCTTTTCTCACTTTATCTATTCAAATGGATGCTTAGGCCCCTTTATTCTGTGTCTGGTTTTTGTTTGCTGCTGGTGTTTAGTTCCTGAGAGAGGATCTTACTTACACAAGCTAATTTCTCCCTCAGCGGACCCCAGAGGAAATCAGGCCAGAAGCAAAAACCTCTTGTATGGCTTCTGCTCCATCCCGGCCTGCATCAGCCCCACTGTCACCTCCTCTGTAAATACATGGCTCTGAGTGGTGCAGAATTCTTCTTGAACCTGGCGGAGCGGTTGGTTGGGGGACTGGTAGTCTGGAAGGAACAGTGTACCATATTGGTTTATGGCATCTAAGTTCAGGAAACCAGAGAGGAATGGAACTCAAGAAAGAAAAAAGAACTCCCACTTCTCAGAGAAGAAGGAGGCCAACCTTGTTGGGAAAAGCCCTGGTAGGGACTTGTGGTCATGATCTTCATCTCCAGCACACCACATGACTTTGGAAATTGCATCCAAGTTCCTGGACCTTGTTTCCTCATTGAAAGGACAAGAAGATAGGGCACTATGGCCTCTAAATCCCACAAAGGGGACTAGGGGAAATAGGGCAAATGCCTGAGGCCCTGGCCCCTTTTTTCTGTCTTGGTGATCAGAACGGCCCACCTACTTCCAAGTACTTAGTGTAGGGCACCACCAGCTCCATGCCTTTTCCAGAGGTCATTTTCGTCTAAGATTCCTAATTCTTGAGGGTCGGTGGTCACATAGAAGATCCAATCATAGCAGTTTTAAATTCTGACTTAGATTTTGCACAAAACGCACAGTATTTCATGGCACTTAGGGATCCCTTTCAAGTCCATCCAATAAACCTCTAGCCCATGGATTCTTTATAAGAAGACTTGGCCCAAGGAGATATGGATGAGGGGAGAAATTGAGTAGAGGAAGAGCTTTAGCTGCAGCTACATATCATTTTTTGGAGTGGATGGTCTTCTGGATTTGGAGGTATCATTAAGGGCATGACTTATTTTTAGGCCAAGACGATATGAAACTCTTAGAGGTGGTATATCGATGTGCATCTCCTAGATCTCTGTTAGGGATAATCATAGTTTCTTTCAAGTTCTTCTTAAATGGGCTGAATACTTGCATTAAGTTGTAAGGATTCCTTATCCATGTATTTGTCACCTAGCTACTGACATAAGCTCTCATACTATCATTCTGTAAGGTAGCATGGGTACTTCAATTCCAAATATCTTTGCTTGAGAAGGGGCTTCAGATTGGGGAAATGTGAAGTGACGGTTTGTCTTGTGGCTGGAGGAAAAAGCAGGGAGCTCCAATCATGCTTCAAAAATAGGAAGATCCCTTTGTTTTTCTGCTTATCACTCGAATGTTACCTGGGGTGGGCTGAGAGAAAGCAGGGTGGGCTGCTGACCCTCCCATTGCTCAAGCTGCCTTTTCTTTCTGGTCTTGCACAAGCAACAATAACCTTGTTAAAATGAGGAGACATTTCCCTTGAGCTTGGATGCTGGTGAAGCAGGCTGGATTCATTCCCTTGAAAATTAGCAGAATGCCTGCCCACTACACATTCAGACAAGCCAGCTCCCTCACCTTTGGGTGAGATAACACTGAGGTATGTGGTGCACACATTTCCCCCAGAGTTCTCCTAGGGCTGGGATTAAGCCCCAGTTACCCACAGTGATAACTGGCATGTTGACACATGCTTTACTGGCCACCCTTCCTTCCCAGTATTATTTCTGCTGGCATTCCTCTGCCTTATAAATTAGTTACTTGCACCAGAATCCTTGTCTCAAAGTCCGCTTTTGGGAAAACCTAAACTAAGACCCAGATCCTTGATCATCAAAATCTGGTTTTTCCCATCTGGGTAGCAATGCTTCCTCTATTTCCTTCTGGGTATAGAGGCTCACCAAGCTCCTCAGAGAGAAGTCAAGTTGTGTCCTGCAGCTAAGAACAATGTATCATAATACTATGGTGCACAGCAAGTTATTAAGGTTGGTAGATTTACTTTCCTTCCTTCCTTCCTTCCTTCCTTCCTTCCATCTTTCTTTCTTTCTTTCTTTCTTTCTTTCTTTTCTTTCTCTCTCTCTCTCTCTCTCTCTCTCTCTCTCTCTCTCTCTCTCTCTCTCTCTCTCTCTCTCTCTCTCTCTCTCTCTCTCTCTCTCTCTCTCTCTCTCTCTCTCTCTCTCTCTCTCTCTCTCTCTCTCTCTCTCTCTCTCTCTCTCTCTCTCTCTCTCTCTCTCTCTCTCTCTCTCTCTCTCTCTCTCTCTCTCTCTCTCTCTCTCTCTCTCTCTCTCTCTCTCTCTCTCTCTCTCTCTCTCTCTCTCTCTCTCTCTCTCTCTCTCTTTCTTTCTTTTCTTTCATGTTTATTCCAAGGAGAAAGAAAACCGACGAGCATACCCTGGTACATGCGTCTATTCACCTCCCAGACCAGCACTGTTTTTTATCCACAGGGGAAGGTGCATGAGATGGAAACAGGGAGGCAGAAACCCAGGAGAAAACCCTACTGGCAGGGTTTCTGGCCTGGGAAGACAGATTGGGCCCAGAGAGGTTACAGAGTTCACCAAGTTACCACATTTATTCTGCACATTGCCTTATATTATGTGAAAGGAGGAAGTGCCATATCAAACTCCAGGCAGATGTAAATCATGGGAAGTGTGCTGCAGCCACCTCTGCACTGTGGCTTGGAAATGAAGCCATCTGTCAGCCCTCACTCCCCTGGGCTGCATGCCTTGGTGAAGAAAAAGGGTGCTACTGAGGCGTCGGTAGGGGTGGGATTCTGCACCTCCCCTGAGTACTCTCGAGAATAGAGAAGCTGAGAAAAGCATGTCAAAATTTCCTGAGAAATTTTTTATGCTTTTGACAAAGGTGAACTAGATTTTGCCATGTGAGTGGGGAGGGACTTTTTAAATAAAGCAGTCTCCAAAATTCATATACCTGTCTAGAAGCTTCTCTATGTGTCTTGAAAGAGACTGAAAAGGAGCAAAGATGTTGAGGGGAGCTTAGCTTTCTTTTTTAAAATTGATTATTAAAGTTGGATCATTCTAACCCAATAATAGAAGTGTGTGTGTGTTTAGGGTGAGGGTAAGAGAATGTTTCATGGAATACATTATGTATCTCAATTTATATTTTCTATAATTTTGTTATGTTTTAAATAAATTTGTTAAATAAAAATTCTATACTTTTTATTTACTATTGAAACTGCCAGTGAGGGAATGATATTGTAGGTGCTAGGTGCCATTTTGAACAAGAAACCAAAAAGTGAAAGGAAAAATGGAAGACTGTGTTCAAGCTTGCTACTTGCTGGTCATTCTAGTGCACAATAGTAGTATAAAGAATAGACAGCAAAATCCATTGAAACAATTGTACAAAACAAGGCACCAGAATCATCTTTGGGTTGCTGGTTACCCTGTTCTATCTGCATGTCATTAGCACAGATAACTGTGGGTCGGCTGTCATTCTAGCCTTGCTGGGAGGCTGTTCCCAATTCATTATTTCACTCTCAGCCACAAGCAAGCCATGGGAGAAGATTATTCCCAGAACCAGAGTGTTCCAGGTTTTCTGAAAGGTCATTGCCACTTTTTTTGGTAGCTCCCAGCATGGCAGAAGTGCTTGGATGTCAACCCTGTCCCTTTAACCACTGCTGCAAGCTGACTGCACTTATTTGAGATAAAACTTTCCTCCTGGTCCAGTAGCATTCATGGCTGAATTGGCCATGAGACAGAGGACCCTGTGTTCTAATTATTTCTGGATGAAAAGTCCTGCAGGCGAGTGGAGATTTAGGGCAAGGATGGCCAGGTGGAGCAGTCACCAGTGTGCAGTGGATTGTAAAAATGGAGAGATAATTAAATTAAGAGTGCCAGGTGCAGGCATTGAAAAATAACCATGGGTGTTAATTATGCAGTCCAGCTTCACAGTTCAGTGTTAGCAGAGGAAATGCCATGGGCCTGTCCATCACGTGGCAGCTTGAAAGGCTAGGATGAGACACATTCACGGTTTCTAGAGAATTTGCCAGGGCTGCCTATTTGGGATTCTGGTGAATTCCTACTTAGGATTATTTATTAGTTGGAGTGTGTATATATTTTTTCTATTTTACACTGAGCCAAGGTGGGCATTTGGGGTATGTGTTGGGGGTAGGAGGCAGGAGTTAACTTTGATCCACATGGAAATTTGGTATAGTAGGGATAATAGGTTGAGTATGTCATTTTAAGTTTAGGCACTTTTGGAAGCATTTATTCTCTTTCTGATTTGAAATATATTTGATAATAGGGGTCTGGACAATGTGTCCCTGCCATGAAGATGAAGGAAGGGAGAAACTGTGTCACATTCTTGCAGTGGACTTCAACACAGTGGACTACAGTCAAGGGGAGTGGGCACTGATAACTGCAACCCCAACCTAACTAGATTGCAGACACAGGACACCGAGTGAAAAAAAGCTAGACTCCGAAGTCCGTCCTGCTGATTCGTTTTGGTGAAGTTCTAGATCAGGTTAAACTGAGCTATGGTGATGGACATCAGGTCTGTTGTTGTACGAGGGAGCTTTATAGGGTGATGAGAATGCTCTATATCTTTCTTGGGCTTAGGGTTATATAGATAAAAACGTTTTCTGAAATACATTGATGTACACTTAAAATCTGTGCATTGCATTGCATGTAAGTTATGAAGTTATGAAAAGGAAATAAATGTGAAAAGACATTCCAATGTTTTGCCCTTATGTGTCTTTGGAACCCTGATTGGTCTAAAATTCCATGTTTGTGGTCTATCCTGACCAGCCAGCTTTTCCTTGTTCACAGAGTTGTTCAGAAAAGCCTTTCATCACCAGGAAGCATAGTCTATAACAAGGAGATCAGACTACAATCCTCGGGCCAGATTTGCACCCTCATTTTTATAAATGCAATTGTATAGAAACAGAGCCATGCCCATTCATTTATGTGTCCTGTGTGGCTACTTTCACAGCACAGAGACAGAGTTGAGTTGCTGCTACAGCGACCGTCAGACCACAAGCCTAAAATATTTACTATCTGTCCCTTTACAGAGGTTTGTGGCAACTTGGTCTAAAGGATTGCTTCTTTTTGGAACTTCTCATTTCAGCTCCATGTGGGCAAAGGTTTTGGACAGGGAATGCTGTACAGCTGTTGAGTCATCAAACTTGGATATGTTGCTCCTCATCCCCCAGAGTTTTCTGGGTACTCATGGTGCTGTGCATTTGCCATGTAGAACAACTTGGCCTATAAAGAGTTTTTAAAAATGATGTTAAGGGAAGTAAATAAGGCCTGGAAGCTATCATGGCCATTGAAAGGCTCCAGTTTTAAACCCAAAGCCTTGGCTGTAAATTATTCCTGCATGGAAAATAAAACTCAGCTAATTGATTTTTATAAGAGTAGATGTAGTCTGGTGAGACTCGGTCAACATGGTTGGCAATGTTTGTTAAGTAAATGAAGGAACAAATTGAACTGATGTCAAAATTTAGGACTAAATGGGCCATTTTATTGAAAATATTCTTTATTGTTGTTGTTTTATTTACAAAGTTTGAACTTCCTTCTCTCTTTTACCTTCCCCCCAAGATTAATGCTCATGACCAGGCAGGAAGTCTCCAAAAGGTTTGCTAGTGTGGCAGTTGGGTCCCCAAACTCAGTCTTTCTTCATTTTGTAATTAATATTTTTTCATCTGTCTGTTTTCTTATTCTGTGGTTACTAGAATTAGGTCTTGGGCAAGAGGGATCAATAGATTTTTTTTTTTAATGGAAAGAAAGAACTAAGTGTCATCAGTATCATTTAAGCTTGAGAAGCAGATCTGTTCTCCTTTAAAAAACTATATATATAGTTAATTATAGACTTTCAAGAGTCCATCTAATTGGGGACTTAAAAATTCAAGCAGTACTTTAGTGTTGCGTTAGGCTATTCTATAATGACGCCAGGTTACAGTGGCTGAGCAGGTAAATTGTAATTGTTAGAAATGGAAAATTACTGTCTAACTAAGAGGATTTCGAAAACACGCAGTTGAATTGTAAGTGGTGGAAATGTGTTCCGCAGAGTAGAGTAGTACTGATTTAATCATGTGGTCCATGCTTCTTGGGTGGGATCATTCATTTAGTCAATTGAACATACTTAGAGCCTTCTGTATGTCAGGCACTGTTGGGTGCCATTTTTACTTCATTAGAAATGAGGGTCCACAGGGATGTGTATTCATACTCACACATCTCTCACTTAACTTTGTTAAGTGGAAGCTGGCCAAGGATTATCAGATGCTCAACAGAATTAAGCTGGCCACTACTTCTACTGCATGATAGTGTGAAAAATATTTCAGTATCTATAAAGGCCTCCCCTCCTCCCTTTAGGCCACTGCACCTGAAACAACAATAACAATAATACACCCACACACACATACGCATGCACATACACACACACCATAATCTGATGAAATTTTTTCCTTATCATTCAGATATACATTCAAGATTGAAGGAGAATATTTTTCGTACTTTTATGAAGTATTTAGTTTGTGAGTCCTGTATTCTTATAGAATTGCTAACAATAACCCTGTGATATAGACAGTGCTGGGTAGTATTGAATATATATTCATCCATCCATCCATCCATTCATTAACTCATCACTGTGCAGCACATTGCCTGTGCCAGGTGCTATACTTGGTGCTAAGGAGTCGATAGTGAGCAAAAACAAACACATTCTTTGCCAAGAGAGAAGTCACAGTTCCATAGGGAGATAGGTAATCATCAAATAATATTCAAATGTATGCTTACCAGGTTAGGAAAGTATTGTAAATGATGCAGTATCATGAGATCACACAACAGATTTGGTGGTCGACAGAGAGTTCACAGAGAAGAGAGTGACACTGAAGTTGGAATGCACAGGAAGATTATTGACCAGGTGAAGGTTGGGGGAACTTGTGCAAAGGCCCTGTGGTCCAAAGGAGCAGGACATGTAAGAAGAACTTAAAGAAGCCTGCAGAAGAGTGAAACAGAGTGTGGTACGAGATGTCTCCACTGTGGCTGGAGTCACTGGCAGTGACCTCACAACGTAAGCCCTGTGGGTCATGTTAAGGAGGTGAACTCAATTCTAGGAACAGTGGGAAGCTGCTGCAGTGCTTTAATCGGGGTGGACTTAAATTTAGAAAATGTACATTTGGATTTACATTTTAGAAAGATCTCTCTGGCCGCTGTGCTGGTGTGGACCAGGAGGGGAAGACTCAACTTGGAGTGATGACTTTCTGTGGGTTTGTTTTTCTTCTTTCGCTTTTCCTCTGAATTATGGAGCCCTGGGCTGATTTAGTCTCTGATAGTCTCTAATAGAAGGGACTATCCATGGAGTATTTATTAAAGGAAGGGTGGGATGGAATATTCTGGAAGGGTAGTCCTTGGGATTTAGAATGAGTAGGAATACCATATAGCAGCAGCAATGGGCAAAAGAGGGGAACTAAGGTACTAACAGGTAAACTAATGTCTGAAATGATTCCATCTACCAGACACTAGCTGTGAAGATTAAGTTCCTAGTTCAAATCAGTTTTTCCTTTGATGTCCAGAATAAAGTGTAAGAGGTTTCCCTTGGCAGCAAATCTTAAATGACAGAGAACTGGGGAATGTTTTCTTACTCTTTGTAATAATGAACCAGGCTAAGATCAAAATAGGTAAGATGCCTGGGTGACCAAGAGACTAAAGTCTGTGTGTGTAGGAGGCAGATAAGTATAAAAGTGTTTAACTCTGTGCCCTGCATAGATATTAGCTATTATTATAATGGCTGTTAATATCAATACTACTATTACCAACAGGAATGTCCTGCATTGCTCTTTCACCTTTTTATATTTATTTATTCATTCATTCATTCATTCATTTGATTCATCCTTTCAGAACATGTTTATCAAGCACCCATTCTACCAGGCATTGTTATAGGCATTGGGAATGGAACAGTGAACATAGCTAAATCCCAGTCACCATGAAGCTTACATTCTGGTTGAGGGAGGTAAATAAATAAATAAAAACCAAATAGATAAATGCATTATCTGAACAAAGGGAATAAGAGCTAAGAAGAAAAATAAAGCAGAAAAAGGGTGTAGAGAGTGATGGATAAGATGGCCTGAGAAAGTCTCTCTGAGGAGATGCTGTTGAGCTAAGATCAGGGTGAGGACATGGACTGTGCAGATGACTGGTAAGCTGGAACAGCAAGTGCAAAGGCCCTGGGACTGGAGGTGCTTTTAGGATTTGAAAAGGAGAAAAGAGGCCAGCACAGCTTGAGGAGTGCTCTCCACTATGTGCTCCAAGCTTCTGTTATTATGTAAGCACTAATCCTTAAAAACAGGAATGGGTCACTCTTCCATGTGGAGAAGGTAAGCAGGTCTGACTGAAGTGATTGGCATCCACTTTCAGTTTTCTTTCTTTGTTTCTTGGGGCTGAGTACACCTCCCTTTCACTGCTTCTGCACAGGTTAGGTCAGTAGCTATTCATATTCTAAGTGAGGGTTCCCATAAGAAATATCTTGAGAGTTTTAGCAAGTGAAAGTGTTAATTTATCTTCTTTCCAACAATTTTCAAGATTGACAGAAATCTCCATTTGTTTAGCAACATGGTGCCTGGATGAGTTAGGCATTCTGTGAAGCATGGAACACAGAAATAAGCAATGGAAGTTGACGTGCTGAAGTAGAAACTGAAGGAACTATATCTTTGGATGAAGTGGAACCACTCAATGTCTGCTCTGCATTCAATAGATGTTCTCTGCCACAAACATCCTTCTAACATTTATGTGATGTCTACCACATACCAGCTCTCTGCTGCAGACCAGGAAGCATTCTTCAGCATGTCAGCATCTTGGTAAACATGTCAACAATTTGTGTGACTCACTACACATGAATAAATGCTATGAATTTGGCTGATCAATAGGTAAGCCAGGGCCTGCAAATGTGGAAGAAAATGCCACTTCTTATCTGTGGGCAGAAATGCAAAAGACAGAAGTTCCCCCCAGGATGATAGTTTCACATTAAATGATTTGAGTCTCTGAAAAGTTCCAGTAACTTGATTACCGTTGATGATGATAATATGATTAAAGTCACATAGGAATTAGTCTGATTTACTGTGGTGGGAGGAATTAAAAAAAGAAAAGGTTTAAAAGGAAAAGAAAGTGAGTTTTATTATTTTATACCTAATAGTCATAGTGATTAAAATTAAGCAGCTTCCTCATCTCTTTAGAAGAGAACCTAGAGAGGCTGTTATCTTTGCTCTGGGGGCCTGGCAGCTGGCAGGCATGTGATGTGAACTCACGTGTCCTTCCTGATCCAGGGGCTACCCAAGCCTAGGTGTGATGAGAGTCTCTCTGCATGATACCCCTCTCTCTGGCCTTGCCAGGCAACACAGAAACCTCTGCAGTGCACTAAGACAAAATAACCAAACTACACAAATGGGAAGGAGGAGAGGGTTTAATTACTGCTTCCCTCCATTGCCTGTTCTGTCTTCTCCCACCCAGAAATTAATATGTGAACAAACACAGCATTTCCAGCCCAAAGAGGATCAAACAGGAGGCTGTTTGGCTGCAGCCAGGATAAGTGATGTGGCTGCAGTTTGCTCGAATACTCTGATACGTCCACTTGAGTGGCCGCCCCCATGTCTCTGTGGCAAAGCCTACAAAATTGCAAGCATTCAATTTTTACAATTACCACTGACTCGGCTGCCAATACATATTTTCCATCTATTTCTCACAGAGGCTTCTGTTTAAATAGAAGAGAGATGATCTCTTTTCAAAGTGATTCCAACCTGATTCTCTGAGTGCAAATGGTAAAGTCACCAAGGGCAACTGGAATGAATTGATTTCTCTTCCTTGGCAGCCCTGATCAGCACCCTCCCAGGAGGCTGGGCTATAAACGAGAGGTAATCATGATGATATACATATTTCTCTGGATGCTGCTGGCTAATCCAGTCCATTTTCCATAGATATTATCATTCAGACAGCTACTGTTCCATTACTGGTCTTGAATTTTTATTTAACCCTGTATTCCAGATGAGAAATTTGGTGGTTTTTTTAAAAAAAAATGTAGTCAAATTGCCAGAAAAGGTAGAGCAGCACACTCTCCTTTAACATATTTCTATAGAGGTTAAGTTATTATCTTACATCAGGACAAAAATTAAATGACCATTTGCCCTGTGAAATGACATAAGCACGCGCACAACATACAAATAATAATCTATTCACGTGCATGTATGTTCTGTGTTTATACGTCAGATCTATGGGGCCTCAAGTTGTCATTTTGCCTATTTGGCTTGACTCACTGGGTTAGAGTTTCATTAGGGTGAAATTTGGTGTATTTGCATGACTTCCTCATTGCCCCTAATACTATTTGCATTTTGACCTGTTTTATTCATCACCTGCTTATACCCTGAAGCTGAAAGCTTTCTTCAGGTGTTCCTTATTAATTTCTTATGACTTCAGCACTCTGAACTGTTCAGTGCTTTGTCATCACTTTCCTTCTCTCCCAGTCAGACATAAAGGGTCCATGAAACTTGGGATGGTATCCTAATCTGTCGCTGCATTTTCCCCACTCCCAACAGCATACTTAATACATAGTCATGAAATCAAACCTTTGTCCTTCCCCAGATAGCCAGTGACTCAGTTCACTTCACAAAAGGCTTTCCTGACCACTTTGTCCAAGATTACACTTCTCACCATCACGTACACCTTCTACTTTTGTTTTATTTACTCATGGAATGTATCACCACCTCTAATATCAGACTTTTATTTGTTAGTTTTTCTCCATCTCCTACTATACTCTATGAGACTAGGGATTTGTTTCATTTAATGATGAATTTATAGCTTAGGATGGTGTCTGAAACACAGCATATACCTAATACATTTTTATTTAAGGAAAAAGATAGTAGCTTAATTAATAGAAAATGTAAAAATCACCCATACCCACAGCTAGCATCATACTCAATGGTGAAAGATTGAAAGTTTTTCCTTTGAAATACCAGAAATAAGAAAGGATGCCTTTTTTTTTTTATCATTTCTGTTCACAGTTACAGGATATAAAATCAACACATGAAATTAGTCGTGTTTCTATACATTAACCATGAACAATCTAAAAAAGAAATAAAGAAAGCAATTTCATTTACAATAATATCAAAAATAATGAAATACTTAGGAATAAACTTAATCGAGGAGGCAAAAGACTTGTACACTGAAAATTATAAAACATTGCTATAAGAAATTTAAAAAGACATAAATAAATGAAAAGACATCCCATATTCATGAATTAGAAGACTTAATATTGTTCAGATGTCAATACCACCCAAAGCAATCTACCGATTTAATGCAATCTCTCTATCAAAATCCAACAGTGTTTTTTGTAGAAATAGCAAAATTCATTTAGAATCTCAAGGGACTCTGAAGAGCCAAAATAATTTTGAAAAAGAAGAACAAAATTGGACATATTTCCTGACTTCAAACTTATTACAAATCTATAGTAATCAAAAAGAGTGTAATTCTGGCACATTGACAGATGTATAGACCATTGGAATAGAATAGAGAGCCTAGAAATCAACCTTTGCATATACGGTTGACAAGGGTGTCAAGATCATACAATGGAGAAAGGACAATCTTTTCAACAAATGGTATTGGGAAAACTGGATAGTCACATGCAAAAGAATGAAATTGTACCCGTATCTTACACCATATGCAAAAATTAACCTAAAATTGAACAAAGACTAAACATAAGACCTAAAACTATAACACTCTTGAAGAAAACATAGGGCAAAAGCTTCACAACACTGAATTTGGCAATGATATCTTGGATATGACATCAAAAACATAAGCAACAAGAGTAAAATTAGACACTGGATTTCATCAAAATTTAAAACTTCTGTGTATCTAAAGACATAATCAATTGAGTGAAAAACCTATAGAATGGAGTAATATATTTGCAAAACATATATATGATAAAGGGTTGCTATTCAGAATACATAAAAAACTCTTACTGGTCAACAACAAAAACACAACCCAATTAAAAAATAAGCAAAGGACTTGAATAGACATTTCTCCAAAGAAGATATGCAAACGGCTAACAAATGTATGATAAGATGCTCTATATCATTAATCATTAGGGGAATGCAAATCAAAACCACAATGAGATATCATCTCACATCCATTAGAATGGCTGCTATAAAAAAAAAATACAGAACACAACAGGTGTTGCTAAGAATATGGAGAAATTAGAACCCGTATACATTGTTGGTGGGACTGTAAAATGGTGCAGCTGCAATGGAATACAGTATAGTAGTCCTTCAAAAAATTAAAAATAAAATTACCATATGATCCAGCAATTCCACTTCTGGATATGTATTCAAAATAATTGAAAGCAGGCTCTCAAAGAGATATTTGTACACTTACATTCATAGCAACATCATTCACAATAGCCAAGAGGTAGAAGGAAACTAAATGTCCAAGAATGAATGAATGGATAAACATACAATAGAATACTTTTCAGCCTTACGAAGGAAGGAGATTCTGACATATGCTACAAGATGGATAAAACTTGAAGACATACTAAGTGAAATAAACCAGTTATAAAAAGGCAAATACTGTATGATTTTACTTATTTGAGGTATCTAGAATAGTCAAACTTATAAAAACAGAATGAAGAATGGCTGGTTGCCCAGAGTTGGAGGATGGGGAGGGAAGAGATGTTTAAAGTAGACAGAGTTTCAGTTTTGCGAGGTGAAAAAGTTCTGGAGATTTGTTGCACAACAATGTGAATAAACAACACTAGTGAACTATACACTTAAAAAAGATTAAAATAATACATTTACATTATTTTTATTTTGCCACAATTAAAAAAATTACTCATAATCCCACCACTAGAATTAACCACTCTTAACGTTTTGGTGTATAACTGTTAAATTTGTAGATTTTTTCCCTATGCATGTGTGTTTGCAAATATGTGTGTGCATACACACGTACCAATAGACCATTTGTTGTGTTGGCCTGACAGAGTTGTAGGCACATGGAGAGGATACAAATGAAAGGAGAGCAGACGGAGAGGGAATCCAGTAATTATAGCGAAACCTCGTTGTGCTCTTGTAATTAAATGTTGATGTCAGAGCACTGTGGGAACAGAGCAGCATGATTTTGCAAAGGATCCATTTGCCAGGATCATATGGTGTCAAAAAATATGCAGTCATGTTGAATCAGTTGGGTTTTAAAGTATGAGTAGGAATTTTATAGGCAGAGAAAAAAGATTAGAGCATTCCAGCAAGAAGGATACCACATGGGATGGAATGGAGTTGTAAAAGGCTGTATCAGTTTGGAAAACAGTGACAAAGTCTGTGTATGAGGTGAGAGCATTAGGGTGGGGCAGGCAGTGGCTAGGCCTGTGCCCAGAGAATGTGGTTTGGGGCCAGAACTTGGGGCTTCAGTCTTCTAGCTTTCAGACAACAGAGGTATTCCCCTTCTTGCCAGAGAGATGGGTGTTTGTTTTTTAATAATCAGAGCGAAATTTGGGCTACAACATAACATTAAAATGATCACCAGGAATCAGTTGTCTCTGCAAAAGTTATACTGTAGCCCTTGAAAATGACTATTTACTGCTTTGAAAAAGGAAATCACCCATATCCTGGTGCTCCCAGAGGATTAAACTTAATGTGTGTGGGGCTTGATTCAAAAGGTGGTCTTCTTTTTCTGTTGCTTTTCAAATCTATATACTTTAAAATAGATCAAGCAGTGAGTCCAGAGGATTTATTAATCTTTGCTGTCTAGAATAGTGTTATCTGATGGAGATATAGTGCAAAAGGCATATGTACTTTTAAATTTTCTAATAGTTACATTAAATAAAGTAAAAAGAAGTGAGTGAAATTAACTTTAAAAATATTTTTTATTTGTCTACGGCCATACCACCCTGAACGCACCCGATCTCATCTAAAAATATATTTCATTTAACCCATTTTGTTCCTGTTGAAATAATATTTCAACATGTATTCAATATAAAATTATTAGTAAGATATTTTCAGTCTCTTTTTATATTAAGTCTTCAAAATCTGGTGTATATTTTACACTTACAGCA
The DNA here is from genome assembly GCF_000325575.1 of Pteropus alecto. Classification (NCBI taxonomy): domain Eukaryota; kingdom Metazoa; phylum Chordata; class Mammalia; order Chiroptera; family Pteropodidae; genus Pteropus; species Pteropus alecto. The sequence continues at coordinate 3,461,109 of NW_006442491.1, read as the reverse complement.
CATCTCAATTCAGACTAGCCACATTTGGAGTGCTTAGGAGCCACATGTCATTGGTGGCTTCTGTGTTGGACAGAGCAGGTATAGAACATAAACGGTTTAAGAGAAATAAATATTAGCCATGTGTTCTCTAACCCAGCTGTCCCCAACCTTTTTGGCATCAAGGACCAGTGCTCCTATGAGAATCTAATACCTACCTGATGATCCGAGGTGGAGCTGAGGTGGTGATGCTAGCACTGGGGAGCGGCTGCAAATACAGATGAAGCTCCACTTGCTCCTCTGCTGCTCACCTCCTGCTGTGCAGCCCGCTTCCTAACAGGCCACAGACTGGTACCAATCCGAAGCTCAGAGGGTTAGGGACCCCTGCTCTAACCCTTTGGTTGGGATAAAACATAATCAGGATCAGCATCCTTTTTAAAGACTTTGCTCACAGCACAGATCAAATTACTTCCCTGGCATTTAGGAAGGTTTAAGCTGATAGAGTATAATTTTCACTGACACTTCCATTTGCCAGCATCATATGGTGTCTAAAAAATATGCAGTCATGTCAAATCATGGTAATTAGTGCCAGAAAAAAATCTTGTCAAGGATATGTATGCAGACTCTATCACCTCCACTTGCCAACCTTGCCTACGGATGTTCTTTTGTGTTTTTATCCCAGTCAACAGAACCAAATTCAGCTTCAGTATACATTCGCATGGCCTGTGTTTGTATGAGTGGGATTGAATTTAGAAGAGAACTTGGCCTGAGGGTAAATGAGAAAGTGGTCATTAACATCACTAAATATGCAAGGTAGCAAACACAAAATCGTGCATAAGACCCTTTGATATGTATTTGTATATATGTGTGCATTTCAACCCAGCTCAGTAGAATTAATGTTTTCAGTCTCAATGTAAGCAAATTCTACCTACTTTTCAAATTTTCCCTCATTTCATATGATGCATATTTTTAACATACAGATTTGGAATTCTTAATCCATACATTATCTTTTTTTCATTAACAAATTTTCTTCTGTAAGCCATATGATTTCCTCCCTTCAAAATATAAGTGATTTGTTTTTTATCATACCAGTTAGGTTCTTGCCAAAGCTATGAAATAGTCATTTGAGATGCATATCTTGAAGCTCAGCCTTTCAATCAAGATAACAAACCAGTTGGAAACCACAGCAATTGGAAAGAAAATAGGACTTGAACCTAGAAGTTTAGCAGTGTTTCAAAATTTGAACAAAAACAAAATCCTAAAAACAACTTAATAGACAACAGACATTTGTTGTCTTAAAAAAAATGGTCTTTTTTTCTTTAGCTCTTATTTCATTTTATCTTGAAAATATTAACCTTTTTCTAAATGTAGGTAGTTACAAAGAGAAAGATTATACTTTTTTAAAAAAAGTGGTAATTAAACAGATAAGGAGAACAAAGTGAACACTAAAGTTTGGGGCTGGAAAAAATAGTGAGGATCTTTATGTCCATTATATAAGTTAGAAGCATCCAAAAAAGAACATAATTTGGAATTGTGCAGTCGTGTGAGAGTCTGGAAGAAGAGTATTATACCACAAGCTTTGCTCTCTGAGGAAGTAAGATTTCGATAGGAAGTGAGATTTCAATAGGAAATGAGATTCCAATAGGAAGTAAGATCCAATAGGAAGTGAGAGGGTAATAGGAAGTGAGGAACCTGGCTCATTCTTTCTCAATCAGAGCAAGGGAAAGATTCACCTGCAGAGGAAATCAACACCATTTTCTTGAAACTCTGCTTTAGAAGAATGTAATCTACTTTACTGAGGTATGGATATCATACTTTTCTATCTCAGCCAGTTTCTCTTAAATCTTTCCGTTTAACTTATTTCAAGAATTGGAGCCTTCTCTTTTTTTCCCATTGGTAAGCATTTCTTTTTGCCTTATGATTTAACCTGAGACTCCTAACTGACATACTTTCATTACTTTAACTTTAATGCAACATAACTTTTTTCTTCTACCAAGAAAAAAAAAGCCTATTGGGATTTTGACTGAGATTGTGTTGAATCTATAGATCAAGTTAGAGATAACTGACATCTTAACAATGAGTCTTCTAATATATGAACATGGTATATCTCTCCATTTATTTTGGTGTTTAATTTCTCTCAGCAATGTTTTATAATTTTCAATGTACACATCTTGCACATCTTTTGTCAGATTTATCCCAGATTTATCATATTTTTGATAACTATTGTAAATTACTTTACTTTTTAAACTTTATTTTTGGTATTTTGTTTTAATGTCAAGTTTTTTTAATTTTAATTAGTTTCAAGTATACAGTACATTGATTAGATATCTATATAGTTCATAAAACAATCCCCCCAATTGCTCCCTCCCTCTTAGCCACTATTAGCCAATATATTAATGCTAACTGCATTCCTTATGCCATGCTCCCCATCCCCGTGACCATCCATCAGCTACTAATTTGTACTTCTTTAACCCTTCATCCCATTCTCCCAACTCCCCTCTGTTTGTCACCAAATCGTCCACTATATTTGCGAGTCTGTTTTTGATTAGCTTGTTCTTTTTATTCCTTAGATTCCGCATATAAGTGAAATCATATAGTGCTTATCTTTCTCTCTGACTGAAATATCTTCTAGATCCATCAAAGCAATATCTTTTTCCATCCCCTTCCTTTTAGTCTCTGTGTGTCTTTTAATGTGAAGTGAGCCTCTGATAGGCAACATGTAGGGGTTTTGTTTTCTTATACATTCATTCACTCTATCTTTTAGTTGGAGCACTTAATTCTTTTCCATTTGAGGTACTTATTGGTAGGAATGTAGTTGTTACCATTCTTTATTCTTTATTCCTGTTTTTGATACATGTTTTTTCCTTCTTAAAGAAGTCCCTCCAACATTTTCTGTAATACTGGCTTGGTGGTGATAAATTCCTTTAGTTTATTTTTGTCTGGGAAGCACTTTCTGTCCTTCAACTCTAAATGATAGATTTGCTGGATAAAGTGTTCTTGGTTGTATATCTTGGGTCTTCATCACGTCGAATATTTTGTGCCAAGCCCTTCTGTCCTGTATAGTTTCTTTTGAAAAATCAGCTGTCAGTCTTATGGGTGTTCCTTTGTAGGGAACTATCTGCTTTTCTCTTGATGCTTTTTAATATTCTTCCTTTGTATTTAATTTAACCTTTGGCATTTTAATTATGCGTCTTGGTGTGTACCTCTTTGGATCCCTGGTTTTTGGGATTCTCTCAGCTTCTTGGGGTTTTATGTCCATTTCCTTCACCAGGTTGGGGAAATTTTCCATCATTATTTCTTCAAACAGCTGTTCGACATCTTGATTTTCTTCAAGTACACCAATCCAACAGATATTTTGACCCTTAATTATGTCCCAAATGCTCCTTAAATTATTTTTATAGTCTTGGTATCTTTTTTCTTGCCATTCTGATTGAGTGCCCTTGGCTTTCCAATCCTGTAGATAGATCATTTGATCCTTTTCTTTATTCACTTTGTTTATATTTTTGTTTATTCCATTTAATATACTTCTCATCTCAGATAATGTGTTCTTCATTTTAGACTGGTTCCCTTTTATAATTTCCATTTCCATTTTTATATTCTTTATCTCTTTGTTGAAGTTCTCGCTGAATTTATCTACACTTCCCAAAAGTTCATTGAGCATCTTTATAACCAGTGTTTTGAACTCTGCATCTTTTAGATTATTGACTCCATTATATCTGGATCTGTTCTGTTCTGTCATATGGTTTCTGCTTCTTTGTCTTCCCATTTTGGCTGCCTTTCCGTGTCTGTTTCTATGTACTAAGCAAAGCTCCTAAGTCCCCCGGTCTTATTAGTGTGGATTTGTGAAGTGGCACCATCCTGAGAGGGGTTCAGCTGCAGGCCAAATTTAGCTCAAGCCTGTGCCCCTCCGGGGCCACCTGTTAAGATTCATCAAGCAATCTACAGCTGCTGTGCTTATAGTTGCCTCAAAAGGCCACACCAGAAATGGAGGCCAGCTGCCTCCACCAGTGTGAGTCTCAGCAAGGAACACCTGACTTGCTGAGGCTATACCTGGATGTGGCTTGGGTGGGGACATGAGTTGGGGGAGGTGGGGTTTCAGAGAATCCTTTGAGTGGAGTGACCTCTGTTATCCAGTTTGATGACGTCTCAACTGTGGTGGTGTTGTGTCCATGCACTGGAAGCAGGGAGGGCTCAACAGGGAACAATGGAGACTGCCAGCACTTCTGTACAGAGTTAGACTCACCTTGGCTCTCACTCCGTCAATGTCTCCCTGTAAGTCCCTGGTGACCCCTGCACACAGCTGAATCAGCACTGGTGCTCAGAGCGAGCAGGTCCGCCACCCCGAAAATCTGCTCATGGATGTGGCCCCTTTAAGAGGCATCTGCTGCTGCCACTGCCAGTCTCGAGCAGCTGAGTGAGAAGTAGAAAGAGTAAACATCCTTGTCTTGGTCCTTATTAGGGGAAAAGCATTCAGTCTTTCACCATGTAGTATGATATAAGTTGTAGACTTTTTGCAGATGTCCTTTATCATCAAGTGATGAAGTTCCCTTATTTTCCTAGTTTGCCGAGAGTTTTTATCGAGTGGATATTGGATTTTGTCAAGTGTGTTTTATGCATCTTTTGAGATGATCATATGGTTTCTTGGTTTTAATTTGTTAATATGGTGGATTACCTCAATTGACTTGTGAATGTGAAACCAGCCTTGACACCCCAAATATATCTCATTTGGTCATGATATATTATCCTTTGTACATATTGTTAGATTCAATACGCTAAAATTTTATTTAGAAGTTTTGTATCTGTGATCAAGAGAGATATTACTCTATAGTTCTCTTTTCCTGTAATATCTTTGTTTGGTTTTTGGTAATTGACAGAATAATACTGGCCTCATAGAATGAGTTGTCTGGGAGCTGGAAGAGTTTGTTAGGATTGGTACTATTTATTTCTTAAATATTTGGTTAGATTTTACCATTGAAGCCATCTGGGCCTAGAGTTTTGTTTGTGTTAGATTTTTAAATACAAATTCAATTTATTTACTAGATAGAGAGCTATTCAAATTATCTATTTTTGAATGAGCTTTAGTAGTTTGTGTTTATCAAAGCATTTGTTCATTTCATCTGAGTTGTTAAACTTATTATCATAGCCGAGTTGTTCATAATATTTACCTGTATCCTTTTAACATATGTATAGAATTTGTATTGATGTCACCTTTCTCATTCCTGAGTTGTTAATTTTACTGATAATCTCTAGAACCAACTTTTAGTTTCATCAATTTTGTCTTTTCCTTTTTTTGTTTGTTTGTTTTCTATTTCATTAATTCTTGCTCTGATTTTTATTATTTTCTGTCTTCTAGTTACTTTGGATTTAATTTTTTAACCATTTTATTGAAGTATAATCGACATACCAAAAGCTATGTATGTATTGAATGTATGCTGTGGACATTTAGAGACATTGATGAGTTTGGAGATAGTAAATATCTGTGAAATAATCACTACAAGCTATGCCATAAGCACATCCATCACCTTTAAAAGTTTGTTCCCGCTCTCTTTCTGTGTGATAGGAACACTTATGGTAAGATCTACCCTCTTAGAAAAAAATAACTATAAATGATGCTGCATGATAGATTTCTAGGATTTATTCATCTTTTATAACTGAAACTTTGTATTCTTTGATTAATACCTTCCTGTTTCCTCCTCTCCCCAGCTCTTGGCAACTGTTACTCTACTCTATGCTTCTATGAATTTGACTGTTTTAGATGCCTCATATAAGTGGTATCACATAGTACATGTTCTTCTGTATTTGGCTCATTTCACTTAGTATAATGTCCTCTAGGTTCATTCAGTTGTTACAAATGACAGGATTTTTCTTCTTTTTTTTAAGACTGAATAATATTCTATTGTATGTATATGACACATTTTCTTTATCCATTCATCCATCCATGGACATTTAAGTTGCTTCCTTGTCTTGGCTATTGTGAATAATATTGCAGTGAACGTGGGAGTGCAAATATCTCTTTAAGATCCTGATTTAAATTCCTTTGGACGTATACCCAGAAGTGGGATTGCTGGAATATATGGTAATTCACTTTGGGGACTATAGTGAATTAAAATGCTTGTACACAGGAAAAGAAACAATCAACAAAATAAAAAGGCAATCTGTAGAGTGAGAAATTGTTAACTATATGTCTGAGAAAGCATTAATATCCAAAATACATAGGTAGCTCCTAAAAATCAATAGCAAAACAAAAACAAAAACCACACTAATAACCTAATTTAAAAATAGGCAAATGAACTGAATAGACATTTCTCCAAAGGAGGAAAAAGGTACATGAAAAGGTACTCAACACCACTAGTCATCAGAGAAATGCAAATCAAAACCATAATGAAATATCACCTCATACTTGTTAGGATGACTGTAAATAATAGTAGTAGTAGTAGTAGTAGTAGAAGTAGTAGTAGTAGTAGTAGTAGTAGTAGTAGTAGTAGTAGTAGTAAAGATAAGAAGATAAGTGTTGGCAAGGATGGCAAGAAAAGAGAACCCTTGTGTGCCTTCGGTGGGAATGTGAAATGGTGCAGCCACTGTAGAAACTAGTATAGAGGTTGCTCTTTTCCTAACTTTTTAGGGTAGAAGCTGAAGTCATTGATTTGGGACTTTTCTTCTTTTTCAACATAGGTATATCATGTTATATAATTCCTCTTACTTGGTGGCATCCACAAAGTTTGATATGGTGTTTTACTTTTATTCACTTCAAAATGCTTTATAATTTCTCTTTGCATTCTTTTTTGACATACAGATTATTTAGAAATGTAATGAACACATATTTTGTTTCCAAACATTGAGAAGATTTTTCAGGTGTCTTTCAATAATTGATTTCTAATTTAATTCCATTATAGATAGGGAAAAAACTTTGTATGAATTGATTCATTTTAAAGTGAGGCTAATCTTATTACTCAGCATCTTCTTTATTTTGATACATGTTCTATGTGCACTTGCAAAGAACATGCGTCCTGTTGTTGTTGGGTTGGGTGTTCCACAAATGTCTGTTAGTTCAAGTTCATTGATAGGATTACTTAAGCCTACTATCTCCTGACTTACTTTCTATTTATTATATTAATTATTGAGAGAGGGGTGTTGAAATACTCTTAGTTCTCTGTTTTCTTTTGGATTGTTTTTATTACTATATGTTGAAGGTCACTAAGTTTTTCTTCTGAAATATTCAATCTGCCATTAATCTTGTCCAGTATATTTTCATCTCAGATATTGTGTTTTCATCTAGACAAGCTCAGTTTGAATCTTGTAAATATCTTCCATGTCTCTACATAACTTTTAAATTATGGAATACAGTTATAACACCATTTTAATGTCCTCGTTTTCCAATTCTAACATCTGTCAATTTGGGGTTGGTTTTGACTGATTGATGTATCTTCTCATTATGGGTTCTATTTTCCTGTTCACCTCATGACTGGTAATCTTCGACTAGCTCTCTAGACATTGTCGAGCATTTTTGTATTTCTATAAATATTCTTGAGTTTTGTTCTGGAATTCATTTAAGTGGAAAAGTGAATCTTTATCTCCATGTCGGCTTCTGGAGGAACCCAAATGAAGACTGGTGGTTGCATAGGGATGATTTATAAGCCTGAGGAAGGGCAGATTCAACTAAGGCCAAAATCTCTTTTTAATGTAATGTTTTAAAAGAAGAAAGAAAGAATTGCTACTCTAAAGCTCTAATCTAAAGATTAGATAGAAGCTTCGGAGGAATGATCGCAAAATAATCAAATCCATGATGATCTCAGTAAGAATAAGCCAGAAAATGAAGAGTCCATTTAAGGAAAGCAGATTTGCTTAGGTTTTTCTCTCCAGCTGTTTTTTCCTGACAATTATATGAAAAGTGACAGATGAATGCAAATATTGGAGCTATTATTCAATATCCTCAAGTTTTCTTCAGAAACAAATGAACCATGTCTTAGGACAGAAATGACAAGAAACCAACCAAGAACTTAGCCCAGACTCCACAGAGTTAAGGCACATAAGGGAATGAGGCCATTCCCTCAAAGAGAAGTACAATGAAACAGCCAGTGACAGAGGGGTGATATTGAGAAGGAAGGAAGTTGAAAGGAAGTTATTGCTGGTACAGGGCGTGAAAATAATAAAAAACAAACAGAGCATTTTAATATATTGGACAGTTGGAAAGGATCAGAGAAGTAAGTTTTTTTTGACAGATAAAAGCTTTTAAAATCTCACTTCTGTGCTTTCAGAAAAGATCAGCAGTGAACATTCAGCTGCAGCTAGCTCTGGTTATGATGTTAGGAAGGGAGGCAAAACCCAGAGAGGGAACAATGTGGTCCAGGATGACCCAGAAATATAGCATGTGTTGAGCTAAGCAGGCTTTTAAACAATACTGTCCAAAAGAACTTTCTGTGATGGTGGAAATGGTCTATGTTTGCACTGTCCGAGACAGTAGTCATTGGCCACATATGGCTATTGAGTACTTAAAAGGTGACTAGTGTGACTGAGGAACTGAATTTTTAATTTTACTTAACTTTAGTCACTATAAATTTAAATAACCACGTGTGATTAGTGGCTTCTATATTAGACAGCCGAGGTCTGAAATATGTACCCCCAGGTAATTTGAGCTGTTACTAAGGAGCCGCTATCCTATCACTTTAAGACTTCACGTAAGAGATGAGACATCATCAGAGAATGAGCCAGAGGACTGGGGAGGGCCATTGTTATTTCTCTACTTTTCCATGAGAAGTGTGACCCTGGCCCTGGTTTGTCCAACGTCTTACTGTATGTAGAATGGTAACTGTTATGCAACATCTTAATGCCTATAAAATTTGCCGTTAATTAATTAATTAATTCAAGAAGTAGTTATTGAGTAAAACATATGATTTTAGCTCTGGGGACAAGGTGATGCACAAAAAGACCCAGTCTTTGTCCTTATCCTCATGGAAATGACAATCTAGCAAGAGGAGCAGACATGAGACTAATTATCACATCAATTCATTTGATTTTAACAATGAAAAGTACTGTTAATAAGCAGAGTGCTGTGAGAACAAATAACAGAGACTCATATTAATCTGAGAATAACAGGGGAGCTTTCATGAGGAAGTGACCTTTAAGTAGGAGTTAGTCTGGTGAAGATGTAGGCATGGTGGCCAGGGAAGGGCATTCCAGGTACACCGGCCCTGGGGAGAGAAGGACTTTCAGGTGTTGTAGGAACCATAAGATTCCAGTTGAGCCCGATTTAAAGAATTATAAATATTGGCAGGTGGTAGAGCCTTTAGGGGCAAAAGAGTTGAGTGGTTTTTCCAACCTTTTATTGTTAGCAGTGGAAACTTTTACTCAATAAAATTTTATTATGCCCTCATAATAAAACAAATGAAGGCAGTTGTGCTGCCCCTCCCCTAAGCTTTAGGGCTTGATAGTTGGAAAACACTACTAGAGTCAACTCTTCTCTTTTCACAGATAAAAAAATTGAGACTCAGGGCAAGCATGTGACTTCATTAAGGTCCCATAGCTTGATAAGGACAAAGGGAAACCAACACTGCTGTCATCTGGCCCCCACTCACCCTGCATGAGTTCTTTCAGTTTCACTGCAAAGGAAAAATTTTGAACTTACCACTTGGGATTCCTGGGCACCTCTTTCAGAATTCAGTGCTATTCAACTGATATTTTTGAGCACCTATTATATTTGCCAGGTACTCTCCTGGGAGCTGGGAAATGTCACTTAACAAAACAGGCCATAGTTCTCTGTGCAGCTAAATTTTTGTGAACTTATATTCAGACAATAAAATATTGGGCTAGATAAGCTAATGGCCTTTCTAGTTGTGGAAATCTTTAGGTTCTTATGGCATAACACTGTGGGCAAATAGAAATGCCCTTATCCACCTGCCATGGTGGTGTACATAGAAGTGAAAAATCATATGGTCACCGAGAGCCTCTGTGTACGTGGTACTTAGTAAAGAAACAAGCCTAAAGGGGTTCCTCATGTTACCCTGGTTATTTCCCTGAGTTGCCTTCGGCTTCCTTCCTCATAGTTCTCTCACCTGATTCCCAAGCAAGATGGTCTTGTACTCTTGGTTTCTTTCAAACCTATAGGGGTGAAATGGTTTAATTTTTTAAGATCTCACTCGTTTTCTTTCTTTGGGTGTTCGAACAGAGATAGCAGACAGTGTGATACACCCAAAAAGGGTTCTTCCCCAGCGACAACGAGGCAGTGTCCAAGGAGGTGCTCTAGCCTTAGGGTGAGCTCTTGCTGGGCATGGTTCTTTCCAAAAGTCAGAAATTGCCTTTGCCCCCTGAGATGGTCTGGAGTCTTAATTCCAAGTTCTAGTGTATTTCTTCATAGTCCCTGGTCACCATGTCACTGAGAAGGCCCACTTTTGGCATCCTGTCCAGCATGAAGGGCTTGAGGATCAGTTGTGGTATCACCAAACCCAGGCCTTGGGACTCCCACTGCAGTGCTTATTCCACCAGGCTCTTCAGAAAATGAGGATCCACCACTAGACCATCAGTCTCAAGTCCATCTTAATATTTCTTTGTGAAGTAAAACAGGTAGGAAACCAGATTCATGTTTGAGAAAACAATATTTGAGTGAGCTTTCTATCAGTGATATTCTAGCTGCCTCAAATTCCTTTTCATTTTGAGGCAGGGCATAAACAAATAACCAAAATGTCATTGATACCCTGGCCACATGTATAGAAACACAACAGAAACTTAAAATATAGGGAGGCAACCTGGGTTTCATCACAATAGTAGAGACATAATTTCAGTTGTATACACTTTGACAATTGGTGTTTTCTCTACATTTTCATCAAAAATCATCCTCACATAAGTAACCTAATGCCTAGTAGTACATTTGACATCAGCACCATTTCCAACCAGTTTAAAACAAACCCAGTCCTTGAAGTAGTTGAAGAATTTAATTTTATTTCTACTAAGAAAAATTACCGAAAGGTGCAGCTGCCTGGGCTAATTAGACCATTTACACTGGACAGTATAAAATTAAGGTGTTTTTTTCTTTTGGTAGAGGGAACTTCAGGTGAAACAATGAGACAGTTTTAACACATAGAATTGGAAATATATTCATGTTTGTTCAGTAAATGATTTTCTGTGCTGAAGGATTGTGTTATTAAATACTTGGCCGCAATGGAATTTTAAAAAGGAATTTCTAAAAGTCGGATTTTGAATTGCCTCATAGAACTTGCTGAAATCCTGTGCTGGCCTTTCCTTCTTTGTTTGATTGCTTCAGAAAAACTCTTAGAAATCAGTCAGAGAGGCTTAATGTCCTTCAACAATGTTGAGGTGGCCTGACCTAAGGTGCTCAGAGTTTTACCAGAATGTTTAGTGTTCTTAAATATACATTGTGTGTGTGTGTGTGTGTGTGTGTGTGAGAGAGAGGGAGAGCAGGGGAAGAAAATAAAACTGGTAATTTTAAAAAGTAGAGAGAGAGAGAGAGAGAAAGAGAGAGAAAGTATGAGAATTTGAATATTTGAATCATATCCATCATATCCTATCTGGAAGATTCCATTTTCTTGAAATTCCACATGAGTATCTTTGTTCTTACATGTGAGAACAGTTGTAAAATTATAGAGAATTTGTGAAGTTGATCTAGAAATGGAGGGCCTGGAGATCAATTTTACAGCTTTTCTGCCTCTTTTTTTTTTCCTTTAACGTCTATACATTAAGAGAATTGACTTTTAGAGCTTCATTGAGATTCAGTCGATTTCATTCAAAAATGTTTGAGAGTCCATTCTATGCCATTCTGCTCTAAACAAACAGGATATGATTCTTACCTTAAAGGAATCTACAGTCTAGAGGGGTATGAAGACACACAAGACAAATTTATTACAATATAGAGTAATCAATGCAGTGAGAAGAGTAGGGACAAGGTATAGGAGTATGATTTCTTTTTTAAAAGAGTGAAAAACATAACAAAATGGGAAAAAGTTAAACGTGAGGGTCTGGAAATGCAGCAGGGGTATGTGGCGTTCTCCTTGTCCTCAGTGGCCCGTTCAGTTCCCTGACAGGAATGAGGCAGCGCCATGGCATCTGCATCCCACTGCATGGATGAGGTTTTTTGTTGCTTTTTCTATTGTATGCGAGAGAAACTTCCTACCCCATTTATAAGGTGCAAGGTTGCAAAGATACAAGTACAAGCCTCAGGGATGGAGCCAGTAAGAGATGCAGTTGGCAAGACATGTGGTACTCCCAGGTCCCCCTCACAGACAGACATCACCTTTCCATCATGGCCCTTTTTTCTGTTGATTTGACAAGATGATGACTCAGGCAGTTCTACAATCAGTGAGGCTGACACCAAGAGGGAACCTGTTGACTATTACCAGAGGATCTGTTTCTGAAAACTGAGGAGGAGGTGGGGGCTTACTGGGTTTTTCGATTCAGGAACAAGGAGGCTTCCAAGGACCAGGGCCAGTTCTTGTCAGCAAGTTCATGGGCCAAGGGTCTTGGCTATCTTGGGAGAGCATTAGGGCAGCAGTGCTGAGAGGCTGTCTAAGAAGGTCCAAGATAAATAAATAATTTTGGGGTCTTTTTTGGTGATCACTTGAATAATGGATTGGGAGATTTGGGGATAGTCGGAAGTACCATTCAGATGGAAAGTATTTGTCCTCTAGTTTCTCTGTGTCCCGACATTATGTCCCAATTTCTGTCTTCCTCTTGGGAGTCAAGGAAGGGGCAGGCCATGCTCTGATGGTGCTCCAGCTGCTTCAAGCATCGAGGGAGGCCACCGGGCAAAGCAGAGCTGCCTTTTATGTCAGAAACAGGAGGAAAAGTAACAACAAAGTTTTCCTGGCTTAAGAAGAACTACAGAAGAGAAGCAGCAGAAAAAGATCTTTAGGGAGAATAAACGAATCACAAAGGTGTCTATTTTGGGAGTCTAGTTATTTACTGGTGATTAATCTCAGGCATGGAAATAAAAAAAAAAAAACAGTAAAAAACTAACCTACGATGACAACAACGATGAGAATAATCATTTAGATGTGTCAGTTTACCCTTTGTGTTCCGTGTTATATATTTTCCCTTTCTCCACCATATTGATTGCTAAACCTTCTATGGTTTAGCAAGGAAATGTTGTCAATGGTGTGTTTCTGTCATGGTGCTCACACCACACCCTAACTATCTAATCATCCAAAAAGAATTTGGCAGAAGGTATCAGTGAGATAGGAGTATGTTTTTATGCTTCTTTCTACTTTAGTGGGGGTTGGGGTACTGCAAGGGTAAGGAGAGCTGGTAGTTCTAGTGGTTGTATAGGAGTAAACCGGTAAAACTGGTTCCTTCTTTGAACATTCTTTCTGTAACACTTAAAAAATACCTACTGTTTGCAAACCACCTCTAAGAATAGATGAGAAGGTGGAGACCTCAAAAAAAATGGGATAAAAATGGAGAGTACAAATACCTTTAAAGTCAGACACTGGAGAATTTTTTTATTTTACTTTATCTGTAAAAGAAAGACATTTCCATTGAAGAAAATTTGTAAAACGCAAAGTATAAAGAAAAATGTCATCCTAATTTTATCACCCAGAGATATACCATTAATATTTGGTATATTTTTTTGTCATTTTCATGTCCTCAAAAATTCTTTAAAAACATGGTTTTTAATGGCTGCATGATATTTCATCTTTCATCTGAGATTAACACATATAACAATTTCTCCATTTTTTTCAATATTAGATTTGCTTTCGATTTTTAATATTATAGTGTTCTGATAACCATTCTTTGCCAAAATTGGTATCTCCATTTCTGTTGATGTCATCAGGAAAGATTCCTTGAAGCAAAATACTGGCAAAAGGCTTATGGATATTTTAAAGATTAAGAAATTCTCTGGGTATAAAGTACATATGTATAATGTGGCAAATATTATATAGAGTAATTTGCCAAGGAAATAAGATTGACCTTCATGCTTTCATTCATTCATTCATTCACTCATTCATTATTCATTCATTTAAGATACATTTATTGAACCCCTGCTGTCTGCCTTCACCTCTGAGCAAAGGGGTCATAGTAATGAACAAGAGAAAGTTTGATTAGAGGGAAAAGAAACACATTAAAGATCCAGATACTTTCAGAGAGTATTGGGTATGGAGTTCTATGGTCTTGTCATTGAATTATAACATTGAGATTGACTGGTGGAGAGGGGAACCTATAGCTTCTTTAAATTGTAGATCCAGGGAGGCCTCTCTAAGAAGATGACTTGCAGGCCAGGTCCTGAATTACAAGGACATGCTTTGCAAAGACCTGGGAGTTGACCTTTCTCAAAATAGTGCAAAGGCCATGCCTGGGCCCTCTGTGTTAAGGTGAGGGAGGTCAGAGACAGGGCTGGAGGGGCGGCCAGGGCCAAGTACAGTGGAGCTAAGGAAGCAAGAACATGAGTGCAGATGTTGACATTGAGGCATCTGGGGGGCAGGATGTACCCCATCAGGTGAAGACTTGGGTGCATAGCTTTTGGTCAGGACACATGGCCTAAGGAGGAGGACATCTTGTACTTGTTCTGACCACTAAACCAGAAAAGAGTCCGGGCACATTTATGGGTTAGCCACCACGTCAGAGGTTGCAGCACAATTAGATGCAAACGTCTGTTAGGAGAAGGAGTTGAGGAGGATAAATTCTTACACAACTATAGCAGAAAGGAGAAAATAAACCAAGTGTCAAGCTAGGAAATGGTGTAATAAATTATAGTAGATCCATAGTGTAAAATATTATTCCACTGTTTAAAATCATGGTTGTGAAGAATTTAAATAACATAGGAGAATGCTAATAATGCTATATGTTAAGTTTAAAAAGATCTAAAACTATATATAACAGCACAGTTATGTAAAAAAATACATACATACACAAAATATATATGAAATAGAGTGGTCTCAAATGTTAACAGTGGATGTATCTGGGCAGTCAGATTATAGTTATCTTTAATTTTTGTCTTTATACTTTTCTGCATCTCCACATTTTGAAGGATTTATTCATAGCATCTCTGATCTGGAAAATAATATACAGAGATGCTTTTTTGAATGCCAGAATTAAATGAAATTCATCATGCAGATATTCAATTTCAGAACAAGGAATAGTAGTAAGAATAGGAGCCTTTTAGAAAACCGTTAAAAGGAGCCAGCGAACAAAGTAAGTGCCTTACAAGGAGCCTGGAGATTTTATCAAACACCTTATTAGAGGCCTAGAAAAAAATACTTACAAAGAGGCAAGGAGATGTGGTTCCCAGAGGGGAAAAAATAAGCTACCACCTTGACAAAAAGGCATTAGACAATGTACTTGAAGAAACTGACTGACTATAGCCCCCCAAAAGACAAGAGAATGGAAGGAAAAGAGGAAGCAGTTGCATCACTGTACTTTTTGGTACACATTTAGAGAAGAACAGAAAATGCTGTGCTCTGTTCCGAGCTATTAGATGAGACTCAGGCCATTCCACTGCAAAGAAGGTGAATCAGAGGAAAAGGAAATGCAGGTGAGTGCTAGAGGAGACAGCCAGGGGTTTTATTTTAATATTTAGTCACAGCCCCATCAGGCGCACATGCTCTCCATCTTTAATGGGTGAACCCAGCACAGAGTGATCAGGTCATTTGCCCAGCTTTGCTTTCAAAGCTCGGGAAGGTTAGCCCACTCCTTGCCGGATGCTTGGGGCCGTAAGTGAGGTTCATGCACCCTTCCAGTACAAGTGTTGGAGCGCCTCCCCTGAGCCAGGAACTGTGGAGTCTGTGCCATAGAAAGGGTGACAGTCATTTGAAGACAGACTTGAAAGGTGAAAAACACATGGTCTGGGAAGATAATAAGTATGTATCAGATTGTGAACTGATAAAGTGGTGGAACTGAAGGAAGTATGCTGCTTCATCCCTGACAAGGTTGAAAAATAAGTCTGTGTTTCTGTCAGGTCTGTGGATTCTAAGAAGGCAGAATCAGACGCAGTTTTATTCTCCACTGTAGCTCTAGCACCAACATCATTAGCACATAATAGGTGCTCAGTAAACACTGAAAATAAAGAGATAAAAATCCAGTCAACCATGAAGTTAAGGTACTTCGAAAGGTGGCACTAAAAAGATCTTCACAAATTCACTTATTCTTTCCTATAAATATTTATTGAAATTTTCCTGTATAAGTTACCATCTTGAAAAGAGAAACAAGTTCATAACAAATTTGACTAAATCAATGTGCCCACATTGGATTGTGAAAAGGAGCTGAGTTGGACAACGTTTCTGGAAACATCTCTGCTCTTTTGAGGTGAAGTTTAAAGAGAAGACACATAGTTCCCGCATTCCTTGGTACCTTGAAATGGCCATACATTTATTACTTTGGTTCCTAAATCACTGCCTTTCCAGTCTAGTTGACACTTTCTCTGCTGGTTAGGGCAGTATCCTGTCTAGAGAAAAGATAGGTCATCTACTAGCTCTGGAGGAAGCCTATTTGGTCCTAGGGCCATCATGGCACATGACATGACCCCTTGAGCAGGTGCTCCCACATCACTCTTCTCCTTTGGTGGTCAACTGCTGAGTGTTCTTCACTAGTGCCAACCCACTGTGGGCCTGGAAATAGTCTTTCTTCAGATACCTCTTCCAAAGAGAGTGGTATTTTTTAAGGGGGCAGTGACTCTATGCATGGACACTAGTTTATTTCTCCAGCCCAAGTGTTCAGAATCCTATGGTTATGTTAATTGTCATGTTAGTTGGCAAGAAAATAAAGTCAATATTTGGGAAATGCCAAAATATCTTTGGACTTTTCCTTAGCCATCACAAAGCAGCTTAATGGTAGCTTCAGACCAATTCTAGGGTCTAGATACCTCCAAGGCATTTAGCAACAAGAAGTGGATTGGATTCCTCAGACAGCTGAAGGCTCTGGCCTTTGGAACAGTCTTGTCTTGGTGCAGGAGTGAGTCAGGCAAGCTTGAGGTAGAAATGACTGAAGGAAAATAAATAGGGAGCAATGGACATGTCACAGGAACATCTCCCAAACTTTCTCCCAAAGCGGTGGCCACCTTTTTATTAGTTTGAATAATTGTGGGTTATGGTTTTGAGAAGTGAAAACCCAAATGTCCCACTTTAGCAGCCTCCAATGAAGTCAGTCTCCAGCAGTTGCACGTTATAGTTTGGGGCATAGGGACATCAAATTTCCCTTGATACTTCCAAAATAGTGAAATTTGTTTCTAACATATTTGGTGAACTTCCACTGTGTTCATCTGTCAGGGTATAATAAATTTGCAGTGTGAGCTAAAGAAGGATTTCCCTGTAGCCTCTCCCACACTTGTTCTTCATCATATTTCTGTGAGTATACACAGGGTCATTGCCTCTCCTTCTTTTGCAACAATAAAGGAAATTTTTGAAAATAATTAAACTACAGTGTTATTGAGTAAAGCACTAGGTAGTCTTCAAACCCCAGAACCTAGGAATTTAGAACATTTGGCCTGCAAATTTATCTCATGCTATTTTTGTTCAAATCCATCCACTGCATCTTTGTTTCAAGCCTAATGAAATTAAGCCCTAATAAAATTACTCAGGCAAAGGGAGTGACCTAGACAAAGATAAATGCTCTTGTTGGAGTGGCCAGGCAGGGCTGAAAGCTCATGGAGAAAACCTTCTTATAGGACAAGGATGGGAAAATAATGAAGACTGTGACCACTGAATTTACCTCATGCGTGGAATGTCAAATTAGAAGAGAAAAGGAGAAAGAGAGGGAAGGGGAGAAAAGCGGGGAGTGATTGAAGAAGAACCACCAAAAGTCAATAGCATAGTTACTGGTCCTGATTAAATTATTTCAAGATATCTCAGACACAATATAAGGAGCTCATTTTGGATGCCCTATTGGCTTCATATCTTGCAAGAAAGAGGAAATGGACTTTTTGCTCACAGCCTAAATCCCCTAGACATCCCCATACGTGGACTAATAGCTGAACAGCTTGTAAATCATTACCTGATCAGCTTCTAGCCACTGAACTCCCACTAACTGGCAAGTTCATATTATTTTGTAGGCTTCCTTCTCTTTAACATATCTCTGTTGAACACATTGCAAAGTATCCACAATAAAAACAAAAGATTATCAAAATTGGAAATAGTAGCTTAAATGGGGAAAAAGTCCTAATTTGACACTTGCTATGTGAATGCACCATCATGGTATGAATGCTCTAGTTAGGGAAGTCTCCACAGGCCCAACTGGGACACTCCCATAATCTGTGAGCCCCCGAAGTAATGTTCAACCTTTTTGCCTTTTGGCCACCTACTCAGTCGCTGAGAAAGGCCAAATCCAGAAGTCTAAGTCTGTAGAAATTGGCTTGGACCTGTAGGTAGTCATGTTTTGATAATTTGAGACACTTTTCTGAAAACAAAGGAAGAAAATGGAAAAATGAGAGCATGGGTTTGTGATACCTAATAGAGGATCTTGGACAAAGCCAAGATGCAATGAATGTTTGTAGTATAAATAAATGGTACCAGACAACAAGATTTCTTGGTCTCTATGACAATGGAAAAGAGCAGAAGAATTGGAGAAAATACTGAAGGGTTAGAAAAATTTCCCAACTCCATTTCAAGAAGATGATTAAGTTCCAGGTGGATTGTTTGAGCTGCCTGGTAGCATGTCCAGTCCTGTATAGTAGTCCTGTCCACGAAGATACCTGAAGTTCAAATTCTAGCTATGTTGATTGCCTCCTCTGTTTCATAGTTTTGGTTACTATCAAGGATTCTGACACCCAGTAACCACCTCATACTTACTTTACCCTCAACCCCACTTTTGTAGCATGGACTAATGATCACATTTTGAGTTGCAACGTCCTTTTCTGAAGCAAGTGAAGAGAAGAAAAACAAAAGTCTCTGTGACATTCTATTATAGTTCCCTAGAACAGGAATATTTTCGTAAAGGTTTTTGCTAGAATTGCTTAATGTAGATGCACTGAAAGAAAACATAATGGCAGCGATCAATAGGTTTGACTTCCTAACATTTTTAAATTTCTCTCCATAATGCTATCTCATTAACAAAATTAACAGGCAAACATCAAGCTGAGAAATATTTGAAACAAATAGAACAGAACAAAATGATTAATATTTCTAATATATAAAGAATTCATACAAATCAATAAGAAAAACATTAAGACCCAAAATAGATACCCTGGTAAAGGACAAACAAATCTCCAAAGAGGAAATGCAAATGGCAAATCAACATATGATAAAACATCCAGCCTCACTGGTTTTTAACAAAATGCAAATTGAAATAGCAAAGGGACATCATTTCCTCTATCAAATTAACAAAGATTCTAAAATGATGGTCCGGAAAAAGTTGCAGTGAGATAGAATATTATGTGCTACTCAGGAAAAGCATAGACTTTCTGAAAAACAATCAGCTGATATACGGCAAAAGCTTTAAAATATATAAATGCCCTTTGACTCAAGAAGCTGCTTCTAGAAATGTATCATGAAGAGGTAGTCAGAAGTTTATGTACAAAGACATTTCAGTGCAAAGACATTCTTAACAGACATTTGGTTTATTTAAATATCTATTATAAAAGAGCCAGAGTGCCCCAAATGAGGATGGCTCAATAAATATGGCTTATCTGTTCCATGAAATATAGAACCATTCAGCATGATGTATGTGAAAAGCTTTTCATGCTATGAAAAAACCCTTAAGCTAGAACATTAATGGGAAAAAAATTTTAATTGCTACATGTGAGTTCATCCATATATTTTAAAATGGAAAGAGAGTGGAAGAAAATACCAAATTCTCACTTCAGTTATCTCAGGGTAATGAGTTTACAGAGAACTATTGTATTCTTTTAAAATATTTCCCACAGGTTTTCCAGAAAGGGTATCTCTTCTTTTTAAAATAGAGTAATAATAGCAATCCCTCTTAAGTAAGTATCTTACAGCATGTACTCCATCTGTGTACAACTAACTCATAAATTACATAATGCATTGTATCACGTTGCCCTGTCAGAAAGCTAACACCAAATGTAATGCTTGACCAAAATAGTCTTGACTTTGTATCGAGTTTTATCCCATCTCTCTTTATATCACTTTGTACAGTTTATATTTATTTTTATAGTCCGTACCTTTAATTAGAAACCACTTCATGTTCTTTTTATTTTGAAAATACTTAGCAATTACATTATTAATATATACAAACATGTTTATGAAGTTTTAGAGTTAATGAAAAGCACTGAACACATTTGAGGTCGTGTGTGTGTGTGTGTGTGTGTGTGTGTGTGTGTTCTGCTCAAGAGTCTAAACACATTTGGTTTTAATGTTTTGTCTATCAGGAGGGATCTGTGGAAAGCAGTGTAAAGGTCCTGGTGTTTTTGGGAGTGTGCATGCTTGTGTATGCACTCACACACATACACATGTGTGAGCACACATATGTCACTCACATGTCTCAGCACATATATACACACATGCACACATGTGTGTAAGCATATACTTGCATGCACACATACTGCTAGACTTCCATTATTCAGTGTAAAACATAAACCCCAGGCTGCATCTTTCTTGCCATGATGTGCCTCTTCAGAATGGTGTGGACTCTGTGCCTAGACTGTGCAGTTAGTTCATAGAATAGAATGACAGAAGCCACCTAACAAGGTATTTTCTTTATTCTTGGAGGAATTCTTTTTTTACATAGTGAGGCAAAATTCTGTATAGACCCATGGGCTCGGTCCCATGCATCTCTATAGAAAAGTTGATGTGTAAACAAATGTTTCAGTCATGCTATTTGTTTTTCTAAGAAAAACGAAATACCTAAATAAATATTTAGAATTTCACTTAAAAAAAGCTGAGGATTGAAGCAATTTTTCTGGATCCCTGTCCAGGGACTTCTGCTCTCTTGGCCTGAGATGCTGTAAACCTGTGTGCATTTCAGAGAATTTGCTGTCAAGTGAATTCTGTCATCGTATTCAATTTCCAAGAGGGGAAACCTAAGGTAAACAATTTCAACCTCCAATAATGTATTAAATTAAAAGGAAAAGCCTACAAAGCTCTGTTGTATTTTGGATCTTTAGGTATGAAATGTTAGGTATACCATGACAGCTAAGCACAGATTTGTGAGGTCAGACAGGCCTGGCTTTGTGGTTGTTTGTTTGTTTGTTTGTTTTTTAAATAAAAATTGTGTATATTTAAGGTATACAGCATGATGTTTTGATATATATATATATATAGTGAAATGATTATTACAATCAAGCTAATTAACATAGCCATTTTCTCAGATGGTTACCATTTGTTTTGTTTTGTTTTGTTTTGTTTTGTTTTGTTTTGTTTTTTGATGGTGATAGCACCTGAGATCTACTCTCTCTGCAAATTTCCAGCATATAATTCAGGATTATTGACTTCAGTTACAGTGCTGTACATCTAATCTCTTGAATTTATTCATCCTTGGTAACTGAAACTTTGTACACTGCATTACGGTTTTCCCGCTCATTAGCTCTGTGAGCTTGGCAGTGATATTTAACTCCTCTGAGCCTCAGTTTCCTCATTTGTAAATACAAACCAAACTAATAGCATATGTGCTGCATATTTACTATATGCCAAGGTCTAGGCTGAGTGCTTTACACATATTGACTCATCTCACCGAGGTGGACATTCAAAGGACTCCCATGGCAAAGGAGGAAATTCAGTCACAAAAAAAGTGATATAATTTGCCAAAGTTCAGACTGTAAGTGGCAGAGCTTAGATTCCAATCCAGAAAACCAGGCCCTAGAATGTGTGTTCTTAACCACCTTGCCTTGGCTGGTAACATCTACCTCAAAGAATTCCCCCGAGGATTAAGTAAAATGGTGCAGGCAAAATGGCTGATTCCCCTCTCATCCCAATTCTAGACAGTGCCATCCAGAGGAAGTCATGCTTAGGAAAGGAAATGTTATAACACCCCCTGTGCAATTTGAATAACATCCTGGTTATTCAAGAGTTGCTCTAGAAAATCTAAAATTTCCATTAAACATTCCTCTACAAAGGGTTATAAAATCTGATCACACCTGTGATAGGCTGCAAAAAAAAATGCCTCCCAAGATATATTTCCTAATCCTCAGAACCTATAACTGTTACCTTTATATGGCAAAAGAGTGACTATTACCAGAGTGGCAAAAGAGGTAAGTAAGTTAAATAGCCTGAAGAGAGATTATCCTGGGTTATCTGGGTGGGCCCTAAATACCATCACAAGATAAAATGAGGCAGAAGGAGACTAGACACACACAGAAGAGAAAGCCATGTGAGGGCCGAGGCAGACATTAGAGCGATGCAGCCATAAGCCAGGGTATATCCGAAACTGGAAGAGGCAAGGAAGAAGTCCCTCCTAGAGCCTCTGGAGGAAATGTGGCCCTGCTGACACCTTGATTTTGGATTTCTGGCTTCCAGAATCGTGAGAGAATAAATTTCTATTTTAAGCCACCTAGTTTGTAGTAATTTGTTACAGCAGCTCCAGGAAATTAATACAATGCCTCATCTTTAATGAGCTAAGGGTGTTTCCATCTACTTCTGTAGCAACAAACACAGTAGTCCTCCTGTGCTTATGCAGAAAGTAAAAGGATTTGCCTAGGCACTTATAAAAAAAATATACCATCCTCAGAAATATCAGTAGACGATACTATAAAAATGAAGGTGTTCAAATTTAATTAAGATGAAAATTCCATAAAAAATTCCACCTTTTTATTTTGGAAAATGATGAGAACTTTGCCCTCAGTGTCTGGAGACCTCTTCTTAGCATCTTCTAGAGTGAGGGCAAGGTTCTGACAACTGAACAGTCTATTATCCCCCATTTTTCTGATGAAGACACTGGGAGAATACTTAACTAATTTGCCCATGTTAACTCAGCTGCGCAGTGACAGAACATTCTATATGGACAAGAGAGTCCTATGTAGTTATAAAATGTATCATCGGAGCTTTGGAAAGAATGGTCATTTGGTTGAGGGAAGATATCCTAATTTGGATTCCTCCAACTGCTGAGCCTGAACAAAGGCTTGGGCATAAGAGGTGATCCCAGGAAGCACACTGAGGGAGGGAGGAAGTGAGATAGGTGTGCCCATACAGAATGTGTCAGGGAGCCAGTTACTGCTCTGGACAGCTGGGCCTCAGCCCCATTGGGGACCTCTGAGAGTTGTCACATCAAGGGAGGAAGAAGTGGGAATATTCAGCCACCGATCACTTTCTCCCTCTGGCTGAGGGCTGCTCCTGGGTCACTTACTCCTTGGGACTTCTGGTTGGCCATACTTAGCATTCTCTCTGGCTAGAGAATCCCTGCAAACAGGGAGACTCAGGTAGCTGACTACCTGTAGGGCAACTATAATCTCTGGAATGAGTCAGGGCCAGCAGGACTAGATCTTCCTGGCCTCAACGCTGTACTTGTAACTAACTGCTGCATTGAATCTGTTTTGGGGTCTTTTACAAAATGCAGACCTAGGACTTGGGGAGAGAGGACAGGCTGACACAAGCTGGACTTGCCTATGTGTTGGGGAGGCAGGCACTTAGGTGGCTGAACTGTGCACAGGTGACTCTAACATTATCTACCCCAGAAAGAAACAGGGACACTTTTCTGCTCAGCGTGCTAGCAAAGACCTGGCTTCTGACCTGGCAGACCTCCCCACTTCAGCATCTTTTGCAGCTGTCTCTTGATGAGAGTAATGCTCCTCGCCTGGTACTTTGGGCAGAAATGCTTCCAGCCATTCTCAACCTTGGTTGCACATTATGATCACCTGGAGACCTTTCAAAAGAGAGATGTTTCTGTCCCATCCCCAGAGTGACAGGATTAATTGGTCTGCGGTGAGTGCTGGGCACAGGGAGCTGTAAAAATCTCCCCAGATGTTTCTAATGAGCAGCCACAGTTTATAAGTTTATAAGAAAGTTCTAAGAGCTTAAGCAGGAAGTCCCTATTGCAAGCAAGTATTATTTTAGCAATCAGGAAAGAATTTCTCACTTCTTTATGAAACCCTACCCGTTGGGTTGAGAATGAGACCCAACAGAGGGATCTGTGAGCAAGTCCCTTTTGCCTGCAGGCCTCTGATGAGATAAGACAGTTCATAAATGTAATTAATTAATGATTGATTGATAAGTGATTTGGAGAAGTTCACTGTTGGAAGCCTCTGTCTCTCCTCTCTGGGCCACAAAGGTCTACTTACAAGCTGTGCCTCTTCAACTCCCTAAGCTTCAATTTCCACATCTCTAAAATGGAGATAAGTGTGTTGCCTGAGAAAACTCACATAACCTGTGTGTACAGGGCATACATGGGCCAACCCTGCCCCACGTCTGGCTGGACAGGCCCAGGGTGGTTCTGTGTTCTGGATTGCAGTGAAACTGCTCTAGCATAGTGGGGAATGTTAGTTCCTCTCTGTGGTATCTTGTAAAGGAGGCATTTGAGGAGCTGAACTCAGGAGAGAACTCACCCTTCTTCCAGCTTTTCCTGTTCTGCCTGCTCAGCCCCAACCACAGAAACAGAAAGCCAACAGCAGGGTGCATGTGATGTAATCAAAGACCCCCACTCAGTCTGAAAGCTATGGCCATGGTAATTAGGACAGAAGAAAACCATAGCCTGGCCATTTACAAACTTTCCAGGATGCTTTCCCTCCCAAAGAATAGCTAAGCAGGAGCCCCCTGGAGATGATTTTAATGGGTCTGAGCAGCAGGAGAATTTGCAGAATTGTTTTCTCTGCCCCCAGGGGTTCAATTTCTGTTTTGGTATGGGCACTGAACAGTATTGGTCTTCCAGAACCCCATTTGTTGTTATTAATAACACCACAATTTGGAGCTTGAGGAAAGACAGGCAGCCAGGGAAGCAGGAATCCTGCTATTTCAAGTGGGCAGTGTATTCAGAGATACCTTGTCCAGCTCCCAAGGTAGGTCAGTTCTGTAGATGTTTGGGGGTGCCAGATCCAGATGGTATAGTCGTGATTTGAAGCCAGTTCTATCTGGGGAGCTTACTGTTTACTGCAGGGTGCCCGGTACATCAGCAGTTCGTTTCAGCATTACATGGTGCACAATTATTGGAAGTAGGCATGAAGCCTGGAGGAACAAGGAAATGTGCATAAAATGTCCCAAAAGGAGTCTTGCCTGAGTTTAAAGGGGAAAGAAAGGAAGAAATCCTTAATGGTAGAACAAACCGCATAAACCATAGTAGAGCAGAGAGGAAACGCATGGTGTTATTGAGGAACAGCAGAGTGATGTGGCTGGAGCAGATGGTGCAAGGGCAGGGGAAGGTGGGGAATGACCAGAGAAAAGGCCAGGAGATTGAGCAGAGACCAAACACTGGAGACCATTTACTGGGTCAGAGTCCAGACTTTGTGAGTGATCTAGGTAAGGAAAGACTTTCTTTCCAACTTTTTATTTTGAAACTTCCAAACCAACAGAAAAGTTGAAAGAACAGTACAAAAAATAACTGTACGGCTTACACATGGATTCTCAGATTGTTAACATCTGCCACATTGGCCTTCTCTCCTCACTGTATTTTTTTCCAGACTCTTTGAAAGTAGATTACAGACGTCATGACTAAATACTTGATCATTGGTCTGTAGGAAGAAAGGACATTCATTTTTCTACATAACCACAGTGCCATTATCATACGCAAGGATTGAACATTTACAATACATTTGAATGTGTTATCTGACATCCTGCCCATAGTTGAATTACCTCCATTTTTTCCCAGAATGAACTTTTTAGCTCTTTTATTCTTTATCTAGAGTGATCAAGAAAGGCACGTTGCATTTGGGGACATTGGCTTTTTAGTCTCTTTTAATGTAGAATGTTCCCCACATTTTTGTAGTTATTTTGTTTTTCTTGCCATTAACATTTGTTAAGAGTACAAGCCAGTTGCTTAGTAGACTGTCCCTCACTCTGGACCTGTGTGATTGTTCATTCATAATTAGATTAAGGTTAAACATTTTTAGCAAAAGCACCACATAGGAGAGGTGTGTCCTTCCCTCTGTATCACATCAAGAGGCTCGTGGTGCCAGTTTGTTCCAATATCTGTGGGCTAAATTTTTCACTCAGCTGTCACCACAGTCTTCATTTTACAGAAACATCTTACCTTTTATAACTGAGAGTGATCTTACAATTCTCTTTTCTTCTCCATTTGTAAATTGGCATTCTCCTAAAAAGCACTTCTACTACACCCTTTTTTAAAAAATCATAATTTTAGACTCATGAGATTCATTTTTATTCAGTGTATTAGAAAATACCGTTATGCTTACTGATGCTCAAATTGTCCCAAACTGTGCCAGTGGGAGCCCCTTTACCAGCTTGTGTGTCCTTGATAGGTCCCCATTTTACTTAGAGCACTTCCAGGCTTTCTGCCTCACTTGGTACTTTTGTTCCCCAGACTTGGAACTGACTACATGAACTGAGCTGCCTTGGGCCTTTTTAATGATAAAGACCATGACCTGGGTGCCAGACATGCTCTATCAATACAGAAATGTCATTGCCTCTAGGCTTTATGAATGGGGAGTGCTAGGAAATGTATATTTTTCAAAACTTATAAGTTTATGCCAATAACACTAATTCATTATAAAGTTCTTCCTCACTTTTCCCCACTTCCATATTCCCACATTGCTTCCCAAGTATATGGACACATTTACTTATTTGCCCTGTCCTACAATATCCACAAAGTCATTCCCAGATTACTATACCAGTAACAACAAAACCAACAGCAGACTGACTAGTTAAAATGTAAGATTTCTTTGCAGTTATTTTCCTATTTAGAATATATCCCATAAGGATGTGTAATAAGAGTGCCTGGATTTCTTATTTGTGTGTCCAATTATGTTATAAATGTGTACAATTACATTCATTTACATACAATTTAGGGTTTGTTTTTTTCATCTTCAGTTTTATTTTTTGGAAGCAAAAAACCACTTAAATTTCAAATTTCAATACTACATAAAATTGTTTATCTAACCAATCTGCTAAGGATGGACACTTGGTTGTTTCCAGTATTTTGCTATTACAAATAATGCTATGGCAAATCATTTTGATTTGTGGACATATATCTTCCAGATAAACTCCTGAAAATGGGATTCCTGCATAAAAGGGCAAATTCACATTTGTGAGATGTTACCATATTCCCTTCTGTACAGGCTATACCATTTGAGTTTTCAGTAGGTTCTGTCAGAGTATGGATTTGAGAGGAAAGGAAGTTGGACATAGGAGGTCACTGTGGCCATTCAGGTCAGTGCCTGAACCATGACAGTGAGACTGGAGAGGGAGATGGGGACTGGCTGAGAGGTTTAGCTCCTGATTGGAAATGGGTAGCAAGGGAATAAAAAAGAACAGAAGAAGGAAATAAAAAGGTATTTGGCTAAGGTAAAGAGGCAGTCTGGTGTCCATGCTAAGACAGGAAACAGGAGAAAGAAGAAGATGTATATTTGCATGTGTGTCTGTGAGTGTGCTTGTGTGTGTGTGTGTGTGCGCACGCGCCTATATGTGTGTATGCCTGCATTGTGTGTGTGTGTGTGTGTGTCCATGTGAATGAGATTGGGAAGCAGATGTGCAGAGGCCTGGAGCACAGAGTGGTATGGAGCCAACAGCAATGAACAAGAAGAGAGCATTAAAAGCCATGCTCACGTCTGAGATCAGTACGTACACTACTGAGTTTCCCCAGAGTCTGGCCACACAAGAAAATGGTGCATTTATTTTACTTTCCTCAGATGTACAAGTGGACACACTGCTTCAGATTTAAAGGTACTTCATCTGAAAGGGCATCTGGAGGTTGAGGAAAAATATAGTGAGCATGTTATGTGAAAATGTAACTAACTATTGTCAAAACATAAGTAGATTTGACAGTATTTCTCTACTTTTCAGATACCATACATGTTTTAGTAACCCCCTCAGGGGCAGGTGGATGTATATTGGCCCCCATATGAGGCTTGATGACTCTCATTATGAATCAAGCTGCTGGCTGGGACCTGATGAGCAATTCTTGTTGTGCTTCTGTCTGTTAAAGGCCCCATCTTTGTCCTTGTCCTAGTAACAGACTTAGAGACAATAAAGATCTCGCTTGGAAAAAAAGTACTTGCTAGACACTGGAAAGACTGAAGATAGTAGAAATCATTTTACTGGCAAGGGGCCCTTTATCTCCCACCAGGAAACATGCTAGTCATTTCTAGAGGGTAGTTTACATTTGGCTAAAGAGGTGGCCCTGTGAATTTACGCATAATTTTTAATAACAGTGGATAAATCCCATGTCTAAAAGCTTATCAAAAATTCTACTTTCCACAGACATATAACAAACACATATTTGCAGTGACATGTCAGGGATCAGCATTGCCATGTTCTCATATTTGAATTATTCAAATAATAGAAACATTCTTTTGAGTACCAATCTAACAGTGAAGCGCAACCCTCACTGGTTTTCATTTATTTCAGTGCAATCTTTAAAAAATACTTTCTTGCCTCCTTATATAGTGTCTAGTACACATTACTAATCACTCAGAATTAATATGAGTATTAGCCCAGCCTGGTTGTGATTATTCCTGTTTCTGTTTGCTCTCTCGAAGGTTGGCTCCCAGCTTCTGCTTCTGCTCTCTTCCAGTACAGTTCTTTTCACACCAATAAAATCCAGTCACTCCCCTTTTTGTTTTCTGGCTTGAACATTAAGTGGGCTTGGACACAGCAACCTATTCTATTTAGTGTTTTAATACTGTGTGTTAAATAGCCATGAGACTCTGACAGACTTCTCAAAATAAAACCCTGATGAGGGTTCATGGCACCATTAGCAAGGGCTGAGAAACTCTCGTTGAGAGTGAGGATATGGAGAAAGTTTGAATTCTAGGTAGTCTGACTTGCATACAAACATGCCTTTTCTTCTAAATGATAATAACTCCAATACAACTGGCCAAAAATAAGCTTCCAGTCTACTCACTGGTATGAATTTTCTCCTTTGAGAGGGTGGGGATGGTGTGAACAAGCCTTACTCCATGCCCAGGAGGCTGAAGAGAAGAGGCTATAGTCTTATCCACTCCAGGTTCCATCACTTCTTCCAAGAAATGGGCTTGGGCAAGTTGGAAGCTTGTTACCCTATGTCTCCTCTATTCATAGAGCTATTACCTGCCTTTGCACAGGTGGTGACTGTGAAAAGGCTTATAATGAGCAATGCAGTCTACAGACACACAATATTCTTATCTGCACTTTAGGGGATATTTTAACTGTATGATATAAAGACAAGTTATGGTATACCAGTTGTGATTTTTCTCAGCTATAGCAATCGTAGGATGCTTTCTTTCTATCTTTAAGTTTTCCCTTCCCTTCCAGGGCATCTTTTACCTCCCTCTACCCCCACAAATTTTAAAAGGAAATATGGTGCTTTAAAAAACATGAAATAATGTCCCCCCTGGTGGGCTGCAATTATCAGCAGCCAGAGTTTCCTTTCTCTGAAGATTACTCAGTGTAGAAAGAGGTAGGAACTGCATAGGCAAAGCAAACAACTCTGCTATCTCTCACTGTTCTCACCTTTACCTCTATGATCATCAAGAAAAGAATTGAAGAACTGGTGCTTGAGGCTGACAGTATTTGACCACTTTTAACATGCAGAAATACCGGTTTCCAGTGGTTTAACCTAATTATTTCTGGGGAAAGAGAATTGCACATGTAGTTTAGGGTTATTCAAGTTGTATTGCACCTCTTATTTTTATGGTGAAAAACCTGGGAAATAAACCTAAGGAGTGTCATGTAAACAAATGCAAAGGTAATGGGTACACATAGCATCTCTACTACCCTATTTTCTCCAGATTCAGGAGATAACTGCTCTTCTTTAAGTCTAGTTCAGTATAGGATAGAAGCTCATGCCTGTGAAGAAGAAGACAGCAATTGGACTTGAATTTACTGTGTCATTTTAATATGCTGCTCCCCATTACTTGACGGCAAGGTTTATTGAGGACTGTCTTTGAAGCACTGCTGATCTGCTAAATAAATAATGCCCTGGGCTGGCCGAACCTATATACAGTTCATCCGAGCAGCTCATAAATATGCTGTCACGGGAGAGCGGAGTGCAGTTACTCCATCTTTATTTCTGACTGACCCATAAAAGGCATCCTCCGTGTTGCTGTTTACGAGCTCATCATCTGATTTAAAGTTATGTCACCCTAAAGCAAGGAGAATTTCCTCACAATATATCTCTCATTTTTAATCTAGAGCTGCAGTAGGAAAGACTGTCTGCACAGCTTAGAGAAAAGGTGGGGGATGGGGAGCTAGGCCTGTGATTAAATATAGTGGAAAATGAGAAGGCAGCCCACTGCTACTGGCTGCAAGGCACTCTGCAGGGGTGTCCATGGGTCTAAGGTGTGAGGGAGGGAGAGGCTCTGTTTGGTCTTGTCTTCCCCTCCCCTCCCCATCCCACTTCATCCTACTGGTTTCCTTTGAGCTAAGATTCCATGAGGCTCTTGCTGGGGTAAAGCCCATCTTTGGTTCAGATCCCAGAGCTGTAATCTCTGCTGGCACTGGTTCTATAGATACATGGCAAAGACACCCTGGCTCTGTTTTCTGGGCTTACCAAAAAGAGGAAGGAAGATTAAAGCGAAGAAGACAGAAAATCTAAAGAGGGATCTCCCTTGGCTCCCTGCTCAGGCAGGTGCCTTCTCAAATCAGACCAAGGGCCTGATTCCCAAAAGAAAGAAAATAGAGAAAGGAGGGAAATTGAGAGAAGAGGAAAGGAAGGGAGTGAATGAAGAAGAGAAGGAGGGGTGGAGGAAAAAGGAGAAAATAGAGAAAGGGGGTGGAAGGGAAGGAGCAAAAGGGTGAGGGAAAGGCCATTCTCCCAATTAATTTGTTTGGAAATTAAAAACAGAACCTGTACTGTAGGATTTCTTCAGCCTTCAGGGAGAGAGCTAATGGAGAAAATAGTGCAGAAAAATGTGGCTGATCCATGGTAGCAGCCCTGCTCCCATGAGATGTCCCTGCCCCAGCCTATGACCACACACACACATGCTTGCACACGTGCACAGACATGCACAGGTACGCAATGCACATACATACCTTTGTGCATGTGCACAAACACAGAGGCATACTCGCATACATACATATGCATACTCACGCAGTATCACATGCACATACATACACACACACACACATACAGAGACTCAGTCACACTCTGCTCCATCTTTTCTGCTTTGAGTCTTGGTCTCTGCAGTTATTTTGGACCCAGATCCAATTATGGGGTCTCCACAGGGTCTGGTCCTCTCACCCTTTGCCGTCCCTCATGACCCAGCCAGTTATGCATGTCTGCTAGGGTAAAAGGAGCCCCTCAGGCTTTGGGATTTGGGGACAGCAGCCTATATATACTAGTGAAGCTGGTCGGTGGTAAGAGAAAGGGAATGTCAACATGAGTCTTTAGGCTGTGTCCTTGGCTCAGCCCCCATTGGACATTTCAAGGTCATCATGGGAGCCTCCGAGTTGCAGATGCCAGGACAGATGAAATGTGCAAATATTTTATTAGGAAAATGCCTGTGAGGAAGAGGGAGGGCAGGGGAGCTAGAGAAGGCTAGGAGAGATGGCGACCACTGCCTCATCCCACCCTAAGCGAAGGAAGGCGAAGGAAGGCGAAGGGAAGGAAGGTTGAGCAGAAGTGTCCTCTAGGACCCCCCACAGCCTAAAGAAGGTTCTGCAGGGAATCAGGGAATCACTGGGTCAAGGCCGGCCCTCAAGGGAATCCTGCATCAGGGACGGGCTACCTTGGTGTCTCCACCAATGCAGTCTTGGATCCCGTCACCTCATGGTCAGGGGGTGAGATGTCTCAGAGGTCACCAGCCAGGTAAGCTGCCACAGTGAGCCCTCCCTGTGGCACTGTACTAAGCAAACAGAAAGAAGTCAATCAAAACAGCCCTGAGTCAGTAGCAGTGACCCCGCTCCCTTTCATATTGATCTGAAACAGTAAATCAGCAATGATTCACTCAAGAAATGGGTTCACTTAAAAAAAAATTTTTAGTCAAATAATCATTTGCTAATAAAGTGTTCTCTCAAGGGATTTTCTTTTAGCCTCAAGCTGAGCAACATGCAGGCACAACTGTTGTTAGCACCGAGAAGTGCCAGGGATTTACACTGTGTTGGAGAGCATTTGGCTTGGAAATAAGGGAGACATTTCTGGATGGTGAGGGGAGTTTTAAATATTACATAGGATTATAGAATTATTTTGTTTTAGAGTCTTTAAGAATCAAGTTGAATCCTATCGGTTTAAGTTAATTTGAGTGACCCTGTAGGATTATTTTGTAGTCCTAGCTTCCCAAACTACCCAGATGCCTGTAGCATCAGGTTGATTAAATGAAAGGCATTGATGAGGTGACAAGAAGTAGAGGTCTTTGAATTGAGGCTAAGGAAATGTATAAATGTATAAACACAGCTCTTAGCAAAAGCCAACCCCCAAAGCAGATATTTTGAACAGAATAATAGTCGCCTGGCATCATTTTGACAAAATCAAATAGGTTTACACATGGTCTTTATAATCATCCTGATAAACAATAGGAAATTTGAGTTAAATTTTTAAAAACCTCATTCAACCATATAAGACAAGAAAAAGTGCCTGAATATTTTTAAAGTCTGGTTGCTCTTTTTCCATGACCATCTTTAAGTTAGCCTATGGAGTGTTCTCTCCCTGCCCACAATAATTCAAGTAGAGGCAAATGACCCCACAGAGAATTGCACCATTACACATGTACCTCAAGCCCCAAGACATTCGTAAGTGAAGAAAAAAATCAGCAACAAAAAGGAAAAGTCTTCAGTCAGGAGCTTGGGGTGTCTTGTCTGACTGAGTAAAGAGCATGTAATATTACACTGCAGGGACCCACTCAGCTGTGCTACCTCAGCCAAAAAGGGGAACAATTTGCCAGCTCTTAGTAGCCAGATGCATTATTTAGCAAGTGTTCGCCAAAGCATTCTAAAACACTGAGTTAGTGCTATAAATTGCAAGAAGTATAAATCCATATGAATATTTTGAGCTTTTGATGAACCTTCTTTGAATTGTGGTGGGTATAAATTGTATAACTTTAGAAGGAGTATAATTCCATTCTTCAGGTAGTTCCAATTAAGATATAGGTACAGCAGCTCCTCAAATAATGTCATTTGGTTCAATGTCCTTTCATTATAACATTCATAAGATGTTGGAGGAACTTAACTCCTGTTTATATCAATTAGCCTATGATAACATCAGTTTTGTTATACAGTGTTTTGCTTAAAGTCACAAAACCTGTCGATGGTGTTAAGTGAGAATTTATTGTAGTTTTTTCATTGCAAGTAGCTATCTCTCCAGGAAGTTCTCCCACTGAGGATTTAATAGGATATGCACTTTCTCGGTGGTATATCATCTGGAGCATTTTAAGTTATATGTGAAGCAGTATGGCCCCATATTTTATTAGTAGACTAATGACACATGACCAAAGCCTTATACAGAAAACATCTATATTTTATTTTCAGACTTTGGGAGTTGAAACTGGGTCAAATCACAGAACGCTCTTACAAAAACTAATGAGGTTACGAAATCCAGATCCTCAGAAATCATGCTTGCGGTGGTTTTAATGAATGTTCCACAGGGAAAATGCACCAAGGCTTTTTGTTTGAATCAGGCAATGACTAAACTTTAGGTAAAAATTTTCCAATGTTCAGAGTATTAAACTTGCATCTGCATATCTTTGATTCTTTTGACTTTTTAAAATCACGACTGTTGGTTTTCCACTTTGAAAAGCAAGATAAAGATGAAGCCACCCTGGTTTTTCTGCTGTCTTATGGGAGATGGGCTGTAGAGTTTGGTGAGAAGGACTTGGTAGAGACTTCCATCTTGTTTTAAAATATAACGTATTTTTAAGATTCACAAGTATAGTGGACAATTTGATGATGGATAGAGAGGAGGATGTTGGAGAGCTGGGAGAATGAGGTGAAGGGTTAAAGAAGTACAAATTAGTAGTCGATACATCCCTATAACTGTTTTATAACTACCAATTTGTATTTTAACTCCCTTCCCTTTTTTCACCCATCCTTCCAATCCCCCTCCCATCTGGCAACCATCAAAATGTTCTCTGTATCTGTAAGTTTGTTTCTGTTTTGTCTGTTTACTTATTTTGTTCTTTAGATTCCACATGTAAGATCATATGGTGTTTGTCTTTCTCTGTCTGACTTCATTCAGCACGATACCCTCTAGATCCATCCATGTTGTTGCAGATGGCAAGATTTTATTCTTTTTTATGGCTGAGTAATATTCCATTGTATATATGTACCACTGATTCTTTATCCATTCATCCATTGTTGGATACCAAGGTTGCCTCCATATCTTGGCTATTGTAAATAATGCTGCAATGAACTCATGGATGCACATGTCCCTTTGCAGTAGTGTTTTGGGTTTCTTCAAATAAATACCCAGGAATGGAATTATTGGGTCCTTCTTTGTCTCTTATTGTAGCCTTTGTTTTAAAGTCTATTTTGTTTGGTCTAAGTATTGCTACCCCAACTGTTTTGGTTTTTTTTTCATTTCTATTATCATAAAATATCTTTTTATATCTATTTATGGACAGCCTGTATGTATCTTTCAATCTGAAATGAGTTTATTGTAGGCAGCATATGTAAATGTCTTGTTTCCTTATTCATTTAGCCACCCTGTCTTTTGATAGGAACATTTAATCCACTTACATTTAAAGTAATTGTTGATAGGTATATAGTTATTGACATTTTATTATTCATATTTTTGATACATATTTTTTTCTTCTTAAAAAAGTCCTTCCAAGATTTTCGGTAATATTGCTTTGGTGATGATGAATTCCTTTAAACCTTTCCTTGTTTAGGAAGCTCTTTATCCTTCGATTCTAAATGATAGCTTTGTTGGGTAAAGTAATCTTGGTTGTATGTCCTTGCTTTTCATCACTTTGAATATTTTGTGCCAATCCCTCTGGCCTGCAAAACTTCTGTTGTGAAATCAGTTGACAGTCTTATGGGAGCTTCCTTGTAGGTAACTAACTGCTTTCTTGTTGCTTTTAAGATTCTCTTTGTCTTTAATCTTTGGCATTTTAATTATGATGTGTCTCGGTGTGAGTGTCTTTGGGCTCATATTGTTTGGGACTGTCTGGGCTTTCTGGAGTTGTATGTCTATTTCCTTCACCTGGTTAGGGAAGTTTTTCATCATCAGTTTTCCAAAAAGGTTTTTAATTCCTTGCTCTTTCTCTTCTCTCTGGTATCCTTATGGATGTGAATGTTGTTACTCTTGATGTTGTCCCAGAGGCCCCTTAAACTATTCTTATTTTTTAGATTCTTTTTTCTTTTTGTTGTTCTGATTGGGTATTTTCTGCTACCTTATCTTCCAAATTGCCGATCCAGTTCTCTGCTTCATCTAATCTACTGTTGATTCCCTCTCATGTATTCTTTATTTCAGTTACTGGTTCTTCATTATGTTTTCTATCTTTGTTTCTATGTTTCCCATCTCTGTGTTGAAGTTCTCACTGAGTTCATCTACTCTTTTCATAAGTTCTTTGAGCATCTATATAACCAGTGTTTTGAACTCTGCATCTGGTTGGTTGATTGTCTCCAGTTTGTTTAGTTCTTTTTCTGGAGCTTTGTTTTGTTCTTTCATTTGGGACATGTTTCTTTGTCTCCACATTTGGCTTCCTCCCTGTGTTTGTTTCTATATATTAGGTAGAGCTGCTGTGTCTCCTGGTCTTACTAGAGTGGCCTTATGTAGTGGGTATTCTGTGGGGCCCAGTGGCAGAGTCTCCCTGGTCACCTGAGCTGGGTGTTCCAGATATGTCCCTTGTGTGGGTTGTGTGTACCCTTCTGTTGTAGTTGAGCCTTGATTGCTGTTGGTACATCAATGGGAAAGGTTGACCCTCAGGCTGATTGGTTGTGAGGGCTGGCCATGACCACATTGGAGAAGATATTGTGAAGGGGCTGACCCTACAAAGCATGATTCCGTTTAACAGGGCTCTGGTGCCTTCCCAACCTGCCCTTTGGGTATGTCATTTGTGGAGGTGGTTGGGTAGTTCTCTTGTGTGGTCTGAAGCTTGCTGCTGGGTGTGCTGGTTCTGGGTCCTATTGGGACAAATCACTGATTGCCTGTGCCCTGCCCAGGGCCACTTGGTATGAGATACACAGTGGTCTGCTGATGGTTGCCACTTGTGCTGGGCTCAGAGGTGCTTAGAAGAGGCTAGGCTGTGAACCGAGGCTGGCTGCTATTAGTTCCAGGCTTGCGGGCTGCTTAGCAAGAGATACAGGGCATGCTGAGGCCAGATAATATTTATTTGAGGTTTATAAACCTTTGAGAGATTTTAGGAAAGTTCTCAGCATGAGCTAAGACAGGCTATTTATATGGAAAAGCCACTGGAAGCATCTTGGGTGGGCCCACATGTTGGCTAGAGCAAGGTCTCAGGGAATCACCAGAGCAAGGTGAACAGTGTTAACCAGGTTGATGGAGACTTGGATGTGACACCTGGCTGAATGTGCAGACTGCATGGGAGGAAGGATTAACAAAGTAACAATGGATTCTGCCAGCACTTCTGTCTGGGAGAAAGATGTCTCTCAAGCTCTGAAGTCAAACAATTCAATTCCTCCTCATACATCCCTAGAGCCTTTCAAGCTGCTGCCCCAGCACTGGAGCTCAGAGTGAGTGAGTCCATTAGTGAGTATGTTTGTGCATGGGCCCTTTAAGAGGAGCACCTGAGCCCCCAGAAGCCTTCCATGGCCACAATCTCCGCTGTTTTTCACAGCCAGAAGTTATGGGGACTTCTCTTTCCAGCACTAGATCCCTGGTCTGGGGATCTGGGTATGGGGCTGGGACCTCTTGCTCCTCAGGTGGGACCTATACAATCAAGATATCCCCCTGATTTTTAACCATTACATGTGGGTGTGGGACTACCCCATGTTGCATCTCCACCCCTCCTACCAGTCTCAAGGTAGCTTCTTCTGTATGTTCATAGTTATAGGACTTCTGTTCAGTTAGACTTCAGGCAATTCTCAGTGATGCTTTTTCTGTAGTTTAGTTGTAATTTCAATGTGGTCATGGGACGTGGAAAGCACAGCATTTATCTCCTCCGCCATCTTGACCAAAAGCCTAAAATATAATGTATTAATAGAAAATTTGAGGTATGGTAAGGCCAACTGATCAGGAGATGACTGCTATTGAAAACATAGTTTATTCCTCACAATTCCTAAGAGCAGGGGGCAGGCCATGACAAACAGGGCCACATAGAGGAGCACAAGGGTCAGTCAAGAGGTAAAGAGCAAGAGAGGATCTGTCTAAAAAGCCTTTATGATGGTTTTAATGGAAGGAACAGATGAGGCAGAGTAAGCAGGATTAGGATTGGCCGGTGGGCTCTGGGGTATAGGGGTTGTCCCTAGTTGCTGGTACCTAGTCCTGGGTACCAGATTAAGGCAGGTAGATAGTGGTCCAGAATGAGAGCCCCATAGAGGAGATGACTGAGATATGGGCTCTGGTTTGATTGGTTCGTATTTGAAAAGCACACTCATTGTTTACTATATCTAGGAATTGGTTAACCCTGAAAAAGGCAGTCCTTCCAGAATCAGCAAGGGCCCAGATGTCAGAGCATTAGAATTCAGAAAATAAAAGACGTGATTAATTTGCATCTCCAGGCCAAAATTCTAGTGGTTTATCAAACAAGATGAGTAAAGATTTAGGGCTACATTTGTGTTCCCAAAAAAAAACCCATTTAAGGGAAAATTTCATGGGCATTAAAACCAATAAATCATGGAACTTTGTTCTCCCACAAAGTCCACAAACCTGGTGTTCATCTTGTCAAGAGAGGCTCCAGAAGTCTCTGTAGAGAAAAGCAGACAGCTAAATAAGGTGTGAGAAAGGGCACAACTTTAACTTTAGTGCTTGGTGGGAATAAATTAGAAAATATTTTTCAGGTGACCTCAGCCCAACAAGTTTACACTGTGGGAATAACATTTCAATTGCTTGATAAGATGGAGAACTTTGTAGAATCCCAGCCTGTACTGTTAATGTTGGTGCTAAAAAATTTTTTTTTGGGAGGGGGAGAACTTGCCATTTGCTTAGAAAGAGAGAAAGGTGAGCTATCCATAATTCCTACACAATATCTATGTTCTTTTTTTGCCTGCATGCCCTTAATGGGCTGCACAGATGCCTCTTGGTGGTTATTTGTTCTTGGCTAATCACAGGGTGAAGAGATTTGACAGTCTTGCAGATAGGAACTCACCTTTTTTTTTCTTAGGAATAAAACGGAACTCATGTCATGCTTAATTACAGACATGTATGCAGGGAAATGAAAATGCTGACTGCACACTCGAAGGGAAGGAACCCATTCCCTTCTTGCCAATATCATACAGTAATTCAGTTTCTTAGTTTCGGAAGCTACATAACAACCAAAAATTATCTTGACTGTAGCCAAGAGTCATCTTTCCTTTGTGTTGCCACTACCTCTGAGGTACTCTGCATATGTTTCAACAGGCACTTTTTGATCAACTGACCCAATTACTCCAGTGTTGGATTTTGCCAAAAGTATTACAAAATGCTTCTTTCTTTATTTGGGAACCGTCTGTAGTGGAAAGATAACAAGCTCCCTAGTCAGTCAAGCCCAGGTTCAAATCCTGGCTGAGCCACTGACCAGCTGGACAAATTTGAGCCATTGACTAATCTTCCCTGAACCAGAATTTCCTCCTCTATAAAATAAGCAGAACAGCAGTACCTCACAGCTTCACAGGGAGGTCAAATGGCACTATATATGAAAGCCCCTGCCATAAATTTATTTTTTGTATATTTTTTATATTTCTACACCAAATTGTATATAAAAGTATTTTAATAAAAATTTTGTTGTCATCATTTATATCCTATACTATAGCAGTAAATACAGCTTCTAAGAGAAATATTTGGGAACCAGAGTCATCTGCCCATTGAAAATGTTAGAAATCCGGAACAATCTATTTGGCTGGATATCATATTCACAGTTGGATATTGGACCTTTCGGAAGGTGATTCAAGCAATGTGCTTAAAATACTCATAGTCAACTTTAGAAAGCTGTTTCCTCAGGCACAGGGTGACCCAGTTGGAGTCCCCAGTACACATGCTGACATGTGGACTCGGAATGCAAAGGTGACTATAATCTCATGTGTCTAGTCAGAGTCTATCAGAGACAGCTTTATTTATCTTTACAGTCTGTTCCAGGTGGAATAGTCAACAGTTATAGGACAAATGTAGAACAGAGAGAAAAGTTTGATCCCAGTGGTTTGGCTAACCCACACCTTGTTGTATTTGCCCGTGCTGGTTCCAAGAATGAATGGAAGAATGACCCACACATTCATTTTTTGTCTGTTGGATCTACACCTTGATCACCTGAATCTCCCTGCACTGAGTGACATGCTGGGATCTCTTTCTTACAAATGCTGACATGCTTGGTAAGGAGATTGGCTCGAAGGTCCTCCTCAATTCAAATACAAATGAAGAGATAATAATATTAACACTGACTGAGTACTTACCATGTGCCAGATACTGTTCTGAGAACTTGACACATATCAATCAGCTCACTTAATCCTCATACTTTATGAGGTAAGGACCATTATTATTATATTATATACTAACACAATAGTATTTATGTTTGCCCAGGAGATGACACTGAGGCCCTGAGAGGTTCAGTGCCTGGCCCCAAGTTACACAGCTAAAGAGAGGAAGCAGCAAACATGGATTTGCACTGAGCCACTAATTGACCTCTAATCTTCAAAGGTTGGTCATGTTTCCTCTGATTTCCAAACAAAAGGACCCAAGCACATTTTTCAGCTCCTGCTCTCGTCACTATGTAGCATGACCCTGTGATATGTATCAAGACTTCACACATGGGTGTGAAAAAGAACACTTACTGTCTGTGTGGAAAAGATCCAGTGCATTCATGTGGATTGAGAGGCCTTCATACTTATAGGGGACTCTCCAGGGGATGTCTTCCTTCCAGTTTCTGGCTGTATGCTATCAGGAACTGTGTGAGGTAGATAGCTGCTGAAGCAAAGAACCCTAAATGGTTGTGTGGTTGCAATTCTCATCTTATTGGTCTTGTTCTCTCTTACCACATTCCCCAGGTAGCTGAGTTCTTGGCCACCACTATACCTGAGCTCATATCCTTATAGCTCAACCTCTAGAAATGGACCCTTTTCTCAGCTCCAGTTAGGAAAGTTTCGGTGTTGGGCTCTTGGTGAGCCACAGAATCAAGAGGAGATTTTTAAGGATGTATGTGATGGAGTGATTGTGAAGCATAGAAGAGGAGTTGACTCATCTACCAGTCTTCCTTCTGCTCCTGAAAGTAGCAGAGTTTTCTCACCACAGGCCTTTACATATAATGTCTCCTCTTTCCAAAATGCTCACACTTTCATACTAACCATAACTGCCTCTTTTTCATCCTTCAGATCACAGTGTAAACATTACCTCCTCAGAGGCCGTTTCTGAGGCCCTGATTTGAGTTGGGTCTTTCTTATTCTTCTCCTTCATAGAACCCTCTTTCCTTCAGAACATTTATAATAAATTTTGGTCAATTATTGAATTTTTTATTTGTTTCTTGTCTATCTTTCTGGTGGACTGTGTCTATTGGATTCCCTATATATCTTCAGTGCTTATTCAATGCCTAACAATCAGTAGGCACTCCATAAATTTAGGAAGAGCAATATACTTCTGTGAATGATGGTTTTCTGGGAAGAGCAAAAGCAAATGGGCTGTGCTAATGTAGGGAGGAGAGAAAGGAGAGAAGATACATAAAAAGAAAAATATGAGAGTCTGAGAATCAGTAGAACTCAAAAGAAAGAACGAGAAGTGATTCAGCCAACAGAATGCCCTCAAGAATCCCAGGAGCTGGTGGGAAGAACTGGTGGGTTTCCTACCTTATGTGGGGTTAAGATTTATCTAGGCAAGTTCATTCAAGCATTCAGGATGGTGATGCCAGTGGATATCTGGGTTACCAGAGCTACCAGGGCATGACCCTGCTTTACGGGTCTCTGTAGCAATTTGATGTAGCAAGTTTGATGGGTTTCAAATGGCTGACAGACACCAGTGAGGAACTGTGCTGTTTAAGGTGTGTGTTCCATTCCTGTTCTCCAGTTTCCTGCACCTTTTCCCACCATTTGGGCATAGCCATTGGCCATGCTTGCCTCTCATATCATGAAAATTCCCCACTGCCACCTTACCGAGCAATGGTGAAGTCATATTATTGAGGCTAGTGCAAGGACCTGCTGTATTTTTGGAACAATATTCTGTGCACAAGTCTTACTCCCAAGTGAACTCTTGGAGAACACAATGTTTTCCACTAAAAGGTTTTGGCATCAGTGCCCCAAATGCTCCCCTCACTTCAAGGTTGAACCCATTGGACCTGTGTTTTCAGAATGTGAAATAATCATTTAGATAAGGAAGTCATGATGAGTCCTCAGCATCTGGGCACTATGCACTCTGCTGTGAAAGGAAAATGCTGGCCTTTGCATATACAAAAAACCTCTGACAGAGTTGGAAGGAAGTGGCTTTTCACTATTTTCACAAGGATATGTTGAACTTTTAAAAGGAGGCCTTTATTTCAGGGAGGTCTGGTTTGCACAGTGACAATTTCTGAGAGATATAGAAAGATGATCTTGGAGACCTTCAATGTTGGGCTCCCCCTAACCATTGCCTGTGAGGGGCAATAGGTAGTGTAGACAGCAAGCCACTTTTTGGCCTGTGCACCCCCATTTGGTAGGTGGTGTAGACAGCAAGCCGCTCTTTGGCTTCTGTACCCTGTTTCCTTGCAGGGTAATTTGTAGCCTTCATCTCGTGGCTGACAAAAGTACACTCAGTCATACCGAGAGACAAACGTACAGACAGGGTAAAGACATCCTTTGGTTGCGGTTTTCTAGGATTTGAAGAAACTTCTTTGAAAATAAGGCTTATTGCCTCCAAATTGGTACCCCTCCCCACGATCCAGACATTCCCGTTCAACTACTGTGCACTTCTCCACCGAGACATCCATGGCCACTAAGGAGACGGGCCTGACACCTTAGCACATTGCAGCTACTGCCAGTTTTGTGATCCTATCCTGTATTGAGCAGGATGTGTGGTGTCACTGGGCAGCCACCCCAGGTCTGAGGGTCAAACCTCATTTATCCCAAGCAATGTTCTTTTACTTGTAAGGCCTGTAGGAACATGATACAAAATGTCTCTCTTTGTCTTTTTACCTGATTTTATTGCATTTTTTTCTTTTGTAGAAAACAAACACACAAAATCATATACTGGGAAAGTAACATGGGGCCCCCAAAACAGGTAGATTTGGCTGGATTGCACAGCTCAGAGATGTTCTTGTGAAACACTTGTGAATGATTTATATCATATAATTCTATACAATTTTGTTGGCATATGTGACTCCATGGGACCCCACAAAAATAATCATTAGTAATAGTCTGAATTCACCAAAAAACAAACCAAAACTCATTCCTTTCCAAGGGCTTCCAAATTTCTTGAATTCTTTCATTTGTCCCTAAACTATGTCTATATAAAGTCAGAAC
The DNA here is from genome assembly GCF_000325575.1 of Pteropus alecto. NCBI lineage: Eukaryota > Metazoa > Chordata > Mammalia > Chiroptera > Pteropodidae > Pteropus > Pteropus alecto. The sequence goes on along the minus strand of NW_006442491.1, from coordinate 3,418,723 downwards.
ACATGGTGAATTTGATCTGTGTAAATGGGCAAGATCCGAGGTCTCTGAATGTCTTTGCATGTGGACAGAGCTAACCGCTATTGGGGATCAGAAGGGGAGAGAAAGGTTGAAGCATCATTTAGCCAGCTTTGGTGTGAGTGTGCGTGGCGGGGAGAGTGTTAGTGCTTGGGTTTCTGATTGGATGTAGAGTTTCACTTCTACATAAGAGGTACATATTCCTATGGATTTATTACATTTCACTCTTTCAAATATGGGGATAAGAATTAGATATAACCTTGACAGTTTGTCTTTGCTGACATACGGCGATTTGGAAATCCTTGGGCACTGAAATCAGACATCACTCTAGAATTCATATTTTCTTCCTACCTGGGTAAATTTAACTTGTTTCAAAGCTCAGATATACCAAATGTAAATTTAAGGCTGAAAGTATACCCCCACACTTTATTTTTATCATACTAGTCCCATCTGACCATCCACTATCGATTGAGTACCTTTTTGTCAGTTAGGTGCCATGTGGTATTCAGAAATGAAGACTCTTGTCTGTAATCTAGGAAGGAGCTGGTAAGGCCACTGGGGAGGGGGTGTGGAAGAAAAGGACATGTGTCCAAAGACCAGTTACATCTCTGATTGTGGTGAGCGCCTTCAGAGTTGTATGCTGCAAAGCGACGAGGACAGTAAGTCCTAGTGGTTTTCCCTAGTGAGAGGTGCTACGAACCTGGGTCCAAGCTATGAGATCAGAGAGAGATGGTGGCAACGACTGCCAGTCCCATACTGTTCCAACCAGAAGAGATATATTTACTTGGAAAAATCTAGAAATGGTTCCTGGAGGAACAATTGAGTTACTCTTTAAATAGTGAGTGGAATTTCAACAACCAAGAGTAAGTCCAGATTCTAGAAACAGTATCAGAAAAGGTAGAAGGAGGCAATAGGGTGGGTGTCCAGGGCTCCACCAGGTATCCAGAGGGGATAAACGGAAGGCAAAATTCAAGGCCCAGGGTGAGGGCACTGGGCCCAGCCTGGGGTAGCGGCAGCTTCAGAATTTGTTTGGACTCAGACAGGGTTTCCTTCAATTGTGGCTGACAGGGCATGTTAGATGGATGAGTAAAAGCAAAGACATTTGCTCTCTGAGTGGGAAGAAGGCTGGCTCCTGAGACTCTACAGTTGTGATTTCACATCACACACCTGCAGCAGTGTTTTAGACAAGACTGTGAAATAATGCCTGAGTCAGGTCATTTTTGAAATTGTGGCTGGAAAATATTCTCTTTCCTGCTGTCCCAAAGCCAGGGACAAGCTGTCCCTTCCTCACATGGTATAAGCCCACTTCCAATCCCAGCTCTGACACTGACAAACTCTGTGACCTTGGTAAAATCATCTCATCTTCTTGGGTCCCAGCATCCCGACCTAGAGGCCAGAAGTAATGACATTTGGTATCTCACAGCGAAATGCATGGTCTGCTTTGTACACACCACTCTGGTTTCCAGGTGAGGGACCCATGCTTCTGAAAGCCAAGGAGTGAAGGTAGGTTAAGGCTGAAGTTAGTGTGGACTCACTCAATTTCCAGTCCCTCCTCTGCCAGCCAGATCATACTTCTTAGAACCCCAGGAAATAGAAATACATGTATAAATTAAAAATATGTAAATGCATGTGTATGTATATATATATTTGTTTGTTTAAAATAGTTTAAACTAATAGTTTTAAATTTTAGAGCAGCTTTAGGTTTATAGAACATGAGCGGAAAGTACCCATATTTGTTACAATTGATGAACAAATTATTATTAACTAAATAATACGTTATTATTAACTAAATTCCATAGTTTACCATAGTTTACTCTTAGTGGTGTAGAGTTCTGCAGGTTTTGCCAAATGCATAGCCACCATTATAGTATCTTTCAGAATAGTTTCACTACCCTACAAATCCTCTGTGCTCTGTTGATCCCTACCTCTCCCCACCTCCAACTCCTTGGAAACCACTGATCCTTTTACTGTCTTTAGTTTTACCTCTTCCAGATTGCCATATAATTAGAGTCATACAGGATGCAGCCTTTTCTATGTGTCTGTTTATGAGTGCTCTTTTCTGTTCCATTAATCTGTATATCTGTTCTACTAATTTATTAATTTCTGTAGTGTTTTTAAAATCATTTTTATCAAGCTGTAATTGATGTATAACATTGAATTAGTTTCAGGTGTCCAACATAATGATTCAATATACATATGTATATACATAGTTACTTTTTTTTTTTACTGTAGCTTTATAATAAATGTTGAAGACTGGTAGTTTCAGACCTCTGTCTTCATTCTTCTCCAGTACATGTTGGCCATATTAGGTCATTTGCCTCTCCTTATAAACTTTGGAATTAATTTGTTGATAGCCACAAAATTACTGGGATTTTGATTGAGATTGCATCAATTCTATAGATCAGTTTTGGAAGAACTGACATCTTAACAATATTGAGTCTTCTTATCCATGAACAAGGACTATCTCTCCATTTATTTAGTTCTCTGATTTTTTTTATCAGAGTTTTCTAGTTTTCCTCATATAGATCTTTACCATATTTTATTAGATTTATCTTCTTGTTTGTGCTAATGTAAATGATATCATGTTTTAATTTCAAATTCCTATTGTTTATTGCTAGTATATAAGAGAAAATTGACTTTTGCATATTAACCTTGTATCCTATAACCCTGCTATAATCACTTATTAGTTCTAGAGGGTTTTTTAGTCAATTCTTTGGAATTTTCTTAACAGACAATCATCTAATTCTTGAAAAAAGACAGTTTTATTTATTCCTTCCCAATTTGTATGCCTTTTTAAATTTTTATTGTCTTATTGCATTGGCTTGGACTTCTAGTATGATGTTCAGTAGGAATGGTGAGAGGGGACATCCTTGCCTTATTTCTGATCTTAGGGGAAAGCATCTAGTTTCTCATTATTACTTTTACTGTTAAGTGTTTCATGTGACATGGAATAGTGGGTCTCTACCCATATTCCTTGGCACCCACTCTTCCTTGTCTGAGGGCTGTCTCTGGTCACAGAGCAGGCCCAACTCATATGCAGGGAATGCTAGGAGTGCTAGGGAATTAATAAAGCATTTTTCCTCACCATTAATTATGATGTTAGCTGTAGACCTTTTGTAAATATTCTTTACCAAGTTGAAGAAGTTCCCTTCTTTTCCTAACTTGCTGAGTTGTTTTTTTTTTTTTAATCATGAATGGGTGTTTAATTTTAGCAAATGCTTTTTCTGCATCTATTAATATGATCATATGGTTTTTCTTTTTTAGCCTGTAGATGTAATGGATTACGTTAATTGATTTTGAAATGTTGAACCTGTCTTGCTTACCTGGAATAAATCTAAATCCCACTTGGTTGTGATGCATAATGTATTTTATATATTGTTAGATTCTACTTCCTAATAATTTGTCGAGAATGTTTACATCTTTGTTCTTGAGAGAAACTATTCTTTAGTTTTCCTTTCTTGTATTTTATTTGTCTAGTTTAGTATTTGGATAATATTAGCCTCATTGAGTTAGTAAGTATTCTATTTCTAATTTCTGCAAGAGATTATAGATAATTGGTATGATATCTTTCTTAAATTGGTATGATTTCTTTCTTAAATGTTTGGTAAAATTTACTAGTGAACCTATCTTAGCCTGATGCTTTCTCTTTTAGAAGGTTATTAATTATCGATTCAATTTCTTTAATACAAATAGGCCTGTTCAGATTGACTATTTCTCCTTGTGAGAGGTTTGGTAGATCTTTTCTTTTAGAGAATTGGTCCATTGCATCTTAGTTATCAATTTGTGGGTATAGAGTTTATTCACGATATTCCTTTATTACTCTTTTTATGTTCATGAGATCAGTAGTGATGGCCCCTCTTTCAGTTCTGATATCAGTAATTGGTGTCTTCTTTCTTTTATTTTTTTCTTAGAACCTGGTAAGAAGTTGATCCATTGTACTGATCAATTTCTGCAGTTGATTTCTGCTCTAAATTTTAGCGTTTCTTCTCTTCTTTTTACTTTGGATTTAATTTGCTTTTTTTTTCTAGTTTCCTAAGGTGAAAGTTTAGATTATTGATTTTCAACCTTTCTCTTTTTTTAATATATGCATGCAGTGCTATAAATTTCCTTCTAAAGACAGCTTTTGCTGCATCCCAGAAGTTGTATTTTTATATTTATTTTATTTGAGACATTTTTAAATATAGAAAAGTGCAAAAATAATTTAACATATTTTGCATAATCATCAACCAGAACTGTGTCAGTGATATTATATTAAATTTACTTTGAATCTTTTTAATAAAAAGCCAATGCAATACTATATGTAATATGGATGTCTTCTTTATCACCAGTACTAATCTCTTCACCTGCCATTCCCAGAAACAGTCACTATCATGGAGGTGGTGTTCCAAACCAAACATCTGCCGACTTAGATGACAAACTTGATTCCTCTTAAATCAACAATGTGGACCTCTTGAAGCTAGAAAGGAGAGCAGTCAGTATATTGGAAGACAGCAGAAGCAGAATTCATAATTCTCTAGGCAAGAATGCACAGATATGTATTCACGGACAATACATCTGTCTTAGTTTGGGATCTCTTAGAAGCAGGCCCACAGTCAAGGATTCAAGGACAAGTCATTTATTTGGCAATGCAGGTAAAGAAGGAGGAAAGTGAGACAAGGAAGAGAAGAACACTGAGAAAGGGTGCATATCAGGGAAGTTATAACTGTGGGTGACTGGGGCTCAATCCCTCTTGGAACCTAGGAGGCTGTGTAGAGCACACAGAGGATATGAGGGCGTGAGATATTCATCCACAACTCCCACTGTTCATTGGCTGAGAGGGACACCCAAGTCATTGTGCCCCCGCATTTATCTCCATGGACAAAGTTGGTTCTTACATCCAGAAAGGGCCCTTGGGCAGAGAGGTGCAAGTGCCAGCAGGTGAAATTCAGGTAGATGTGTGCTAACTGGTCAAGGTAAGGATGTGAACAGCATACCTACAGCATTTCCTGAAACTGCTTATAAAAAGTTCCTTTTTATAAGGCTTAGTTTATTTAGTAAGTATGTAAAAAGAAAAAAGTAAGAGCATGTTCTCTGTTCCAAGTTCTGGGATCTCATTTCATCCTTTCAAGATCTTATTCCCTTCTTTTTGTGAAGAAGCTGTTATTAACTTTATTTTCATTGTCCAGATGTAGAAAATGAGGCTGGCCAAGCTTCAGCATTCAGTGGTGGCCCATGCCCGCCCTAAAACTCTGACTCACTGGTCAGGACCCCAAGCTACCTGTCAGAGAGTGGCTCCAGGAACCCTTGAGGACATTCAGGAAAGAAAAGGCTATGGTGGAAAAGAAAGCTTATTCTGAGCCAACTTTTAAGAGCAGTGCACAATGAATGCTGGGAACTTTTTAATTAAATATCAAAAAGCACAGGAGAATGAAAGTAAACTGCTTCAATGGGAAAGCTAATATTTACAGATTTTTTAAAAAGAACATGTGAAATTCTGCAAATGCAGGTCTCTCATTAAGTGTAATATAATTACCAAGTTTCTGTTCCCTAGCAATAAGCATGGAGATGTTAATTCTTGGTCCATGGCTTGCCGTAAGTCAGGTCTTGGATTTGGTTGCTAACTAAAGCCTGTTGCCAAGGAACATGTCTTTGGTGTTTTATCAGAGGCAAGTGTTCCAGGGAATTGCTCTGGGAAAGACATAGTTACTCTATTCTCTCTATTCAGGTGACTTGGATAAGCCATTTGAGCAGCAAATGTCAGAAAAGGAGAGTGCCCTTTATGTGACCTTGTCTCATTCTACCAGAATGTCTGCCTCTGGGGAAAATTCCTGGACTAAAAACAAAGAGACTTCAGCTTTGCCACTAACTGGCTGTCAGACTTTGGACAAGTCCATGGAACTCTCTGGATTTAGTGATTTTTCAATCAGGAGTCCTGTTCAGCTCTGTTAATTACACATGGCAGACAGGTAAACACATGAACAATTGAGCCTGTGTGAAAATCCCTATACATGTACCCACAGTGTTCAGTATCTGCTGCCAGCAACTGCCACTAGCTCATGCCACCTCATGTCATTAAGTGAGTCTCCCTTGGCCAAGCTTGGTGGTTCACTGCTGGGCTCCAATGTTCAACATCCCCTTTATGATTTGGATGGAGGCACTGAAAAGCATACATACTCACTTTATGAATTCCATAAAGCTGAAAGGATGCAAACAAAGTACCTTGTGGAACTACCTGAGGTAGCTGTAGCTGCTGTAATAGATAAGACTCCAAATTTCAGCAGCTTAAAACCATAGAAGGTTATTTCTCACTCTTGCAAGGTCCAATGCAGTATTCAGCAGGCACCTTTCCATATAGTGACTCAGGGACCCAGATACCTTCTGATCATCATCTGCTGGGACTATAGGTATTCCTTTCCACTTGGCAGATTAGGACAGAGAAAGGGTAGAGGCTCATGAGGGAGCTTTGAAGGGGCAATACTGAAAAGTAGTGCATCTCATTTCTGCCCATGTATTATTGGCCAGAACTCAGCCACATGGCAACACACTGAAAGTGTGGTATGTACTGCAGATGTGGAGAGTATGAGTTTTGGTTGAATCACAGCCAACTCTGCCTCAATCATATGAGAGCAGAAAAGGGATTCAAAAGAGTCTAACCACCTGTAATAAGAGGGAATATCTCAAAAGATGAAATTTAATGGAGATAATATATAAAGCTATTAGGTTGGCAAGGCATTTTTGTAGAAGTATGGAATGAAGATGTGGCTTAAGAGAATCACACTTACAAGTGGCTTGAAGCTTCCTTGTGTTTGCATTCCATGTGCTTATGGAATAGCTCATGTTTGTCAAGTTCTTTCTATGTGATAAGCACTGTACTAAATATTTGTCTACATTATCTCATCTCATCTTCACAACCACCCTCCGAGGTCACATTCTCATCATCCTTATTTCACAGATCAAGAATTCAGGACCCAAGGACATCAAGTAATTTGCCCAAGGTCACATGGCTACTATGGGCAAATGAGATTCAAGTCCAAATCAGTCTTGTTCAAATTTCATATCTTTCTAGAGGGACAGATTTCCAAACCAGAGTGGAGTTAGCACTGCTCCCCACAATGCTAGATAAATGTCTTTGGGATGTACATAGTTAGCTCTTGGGCCCACACTCACAGGCAGGGAGAAGGCCATGTTGGGTGGTGAGGAGCAGACATGGTGGGAAAGCCTCATTCTGAATTGGGGGTGGGGTAGGTACCCGGTGCTGTTTGATCTGGAGAAAGGGCATTTCAGTCAGCCATTCCAGTTACTTGAAAGAAGCGAAGACTGAGTGGAAAAGTTTCCAGAGCCTGGAACAGCAGGACCAGGGTCTGAACAGATACAATTACAAGGGAAAAGCACATTTTTTTTTTTTTTTAAATATAGAGACTGGAAGGTGGCAGGTTCGCCATCCCTGGAAGTATGTGCAGAAATTCAAGCCCCCTTGAGAGGTTATGGCTGTTCTTCTGTGAAGACATTCAGGTGGTGGATGGTCTACTTTCTCCTTTACACCTCCATGACACCCTTGTAAGAACACTGTTGCTGCATTGAGACAACTTATTAAACTTAATTTCTGCAGTAGATTTAATCCATCTTCCTATCTCCAATGGCTAGCACAGAGTGGATACTTCATACAGGCTTTTGATGAATGAATGAACGAATGAATGAATGCATGAATAAATGCATGAATGAATATTGGATTGGAGGGTAAGACACATGATTTCTTGGTTCCCTCCCAACCCCAGGATTTTAAACTTCCATGCACAAAATGAATCCATCATTCCAGCACTAACTAGTGCATTTTGCTCCTCTTGCCTACCTGGTTGGGTCCTTGATGAGGCCCTCAGTACCAGCCACCCCGTCCTCCCAAAATGTAGGACCTAGGGTCATCACCAATCTTGTTCATGCCAGGATGGTTGGATTGAGTCTCCAAACCCTCATCCCCAGCTCAGTGCCAAGCTCAGTGCCAGACTCAATGCTCTGAGTTTATTTTAGCATTGCTAACAATAGTATTGATACTACTGATAGCTGCCATGGATTGGATGCTTATTATGCACAAGTCACAGATGGTTATTTTGCATAATTTCTTTTAATTTCAATAACCAACTGTAAAATGGTCTTTATAGTTCATATTTTCTAATATGAAAACAAAATCTTGGGTTTCAGAGAAGGTATGTGGCTAACATGGATGCAAGCCTAGTCCTACCTAACTTCAGCACCATGTTTCACATTACTTCTCTGGGCCCTCAGATCATAGCATTAGACAGATTATTATTTGTCCTTTCTCCCTAGAAGAGTTTAGTGGTTTCCCGTGTCAATGTTGTATCCCAGTGTTTGTGCTGATGGTTCACTGGAGGAGGCTCCCACGGTCATGTACGGTTGGACTCAGGCCACCTTTGGGTCAAATCTGGACCTCACCATTCAGCAGTGTGTCATCTTATAGCCTTAGCATGGCATGGGTAACACTTTGCCATCTCACAGGAAGTAGTCGAAAAAAATTCAGTGAGATAAACCGTACAAAGCAATTTAGCACAGTCCTGCCACCTGACAAATGTTCCATAAATGATTAGTGTTGAGAAAGAGCAAAAGGCCTAGAGGCCATTTTTCTACTCATAGTGGCAGGGAAACCACACTTCCTGGGCAGGGAGAGTGCAGCTGAGCGGCACTTGCACCCACTGTGCACAGCACTGTTTGGATACATTTAGGGACCCTGCCTATATTATTCAGGATCCCCTGAAAGCAGAGCCCAAGACAAGGACTGGAGTAGCTTCATAAGGGAGTGATAGCAAAAAATATAAGTGAAGAGGCAGAGGAGTGAGGCAGGAAGGAGGAAGCACAAATCAAGGGAACAGTGTTGAGTGTGGAACTACTTGGAGCAAATGGAGCTCCATGGTGGTAGAACTGGGTAGAAAGTCCCTTGAAGTTGCCTCTGCAGAGATGGCTACAGGAGGAGTTCTCCACTAGCCCCTGCCCCAGTGGCAGAGGGCCAGCTTCGCTGTACTTCCAGGGCCTGAGCAGCCTCCTAGGCTTTGGAAGAGCCTAGAGGCAGAAAGGCTGAGAGCTGCTGTTGGTGCAGGCAGTAGAACTCTGCCTGGAGGCCTGGAACGTGCCCCTCAGCCACATAAAAGGCCTGAGTAGGACAGCCTCCCTGCCCCTGGGTGGGGCCTAGGCTCCAAGAGCCCAGGCACACATTTTCAGGAAGATCACTCTGATGGTCTCCTCGCCTGGAGGCTGAGTCAGGAACTGAGGGAAGGCCTTGGCCTCCATCAGAAAAACAGAAGGTCTCAGTTCTTCCCAGCCATGATGCCGGGCCCACCAGGATGCCCAGACCGGTGGCTCTTACACTGAACTCTCCTGTCTTGTCTTTCCCACATGTTGATTCTCTTCTTGTCCTTGGTCTTAAGCTTTCTATTGACTGAAAAGTGCCTGAAAGAAGAGATGAATGAGAACTTCATGTTTGCAAACATTGGAGCTTTGGGGAAAGAGGAGGAATACATTTCAAATGTAGGCTCTCTGATGTGAATGAACTTCACCTTCCTACCACTGTTCTGTAGCTAGGAGTCCAAACTTAGCCCTTGAAGGCGCAGCATTGCAGACACTCTTTATCTTGAAACTTTATTGGAAAGGCACATTATGTAGAAAAGAAAAGAAAATGAAGCACCTTTCTCTTTTTATTGATGTTATATTCATTCATTCATTCATTAAGTTTTTCTTAAGCTCCCCACTTATTTTCAAGGAACAGAGCTATGGGGTCCAGTCCTCAAGGCATAAACATTTTGGGGAGATGGGCAGAAGGTTGTTGCACTTTGAAAAGAACCAACACTGGAGCATCAATCACAGGTCCAAGTGAGAACTATGGTTCAGAAGAGCTGGGTCTCTACAAATTCATGTGGTCGTAGAATACTCTTTTCCTCTGGCTTACAAGAAGTTAGGTGAGGAAGCTTCATGTGACATAATGATCTCTTCCACTAAGCAGTTAAACTAGACTCGCCTCCAACATTCAGGCAGCAGCCAACTGACAACATGCAAACTCAAACCCTCAGAGAAGGTTGGGGCTGCTTCTTCGAAGCTTGTTACACCATCTTTCTGCCCACCACTGCCAATGAGGTTCTCATTCTGATGCCATCACCCTGCCCTAATAATGAAAGGGTTTGATATTTATTGTGGGAAAGAAGTGGTAGAGACAAAGGAGAAGGGAGGAGTGTGGACAGAGGAAGACCTCCCTCTGTGTAGTGTCATTTGTCATGTTTTGCATCATATGGTTATATCTATATGTGTCCGTCCCCTCACCATATGGTAAGTTTTAAGAGATAGTGGCAACCTTTTCTGGGATACCATTAGCCCACGGAATGCTTTTTGGAGACTTGAAAAATGTGCAAAGGTGCCCCTTATGCTGGTCACAGCTTTGTGGGCCCTGGCTTAGTGAATAGATGGCACCTTGGTTCAATTTTTTTAGGGTGTCTTTTAGAGGGGTACTTCTAGTGTCCCACTCATGTTCTAGTTCTTGACTCAGGTACTGATTACATGGGTGTGTTCAGTTTGACAATTCATAAAACCTAGAACTTGTGATTCATGTACTTTTCTTATATGTATATAATACTTCAATGACATTTACCGAACAATTAAAGGAAAAAGAAAATATATTTTTTAAAATACCCCTTCCTTTAGCTTGCTTGACCAGAGTACTTCTTGCCCCTTCACCCTTGTGTACTACATATCCTACACAAATGTGTATGGCTGCCCTGACCTTACTCAATGTCTTACATCTCTGGGGGCTTCCTGTTACTATGTCTGGCCCCAACAGGTCATCTTGTCAATGGGTGTGTACTTGGTCTATTCATCAGTTGTGCTGAGCCTCTGTAGCCCTCTGAGCAGAGCCAGCTCTTTGCCTTCTTTATTGCTGATGACAACTCAACTGTGTGGCACAGTGAAGAGGTCACTTGTGTAATTCCTCTGCTTTTGCAAGAGTAAATTAAAGGTTAGCCAGCAGCTTTCTGTGGTAGAGGCATTTTGAATGATGGCTGCAAATGCATGTAGAACTGGGAGGTTCTCAAGGTCATCAGGGAGGTTATATTTTCAGCTGTTGTTAAATAACTTTCAACTGCTTTCTTACTGACTCCATCCCTTTCTGGTGCTATTTCCCTCTTCCCTGAACACCTGCCCCAGGAGTAAACCACATGGTCTTTGTTGTGCAGCTGGAATCACAGATCTCAGGCTATAAAAAATCAAATTTTGTCTCTTTTTTTTTTTAACGCTTTTAGCAGTGCTAGAATGGGCTTTTCAGTTCCAATAAAGGGAGAGAAGGAAAGATTTACCAAGAGCCTCCCTCCTGACATGCTCTTCCTGACATGCCTCAGTCTATCCACATGTTATAACATAGGGTTTTCTGTGTGGCTATTTTCAGGAGCCCAGACCACATCGCATCACAATGTAAGAACATAATTCAAAGAAACCCAAATCCACTCAGGGAAGCATTGCATGTGAGAGATAAGATGCTCGGGGCTTACTCCACAAATGTTGTAGTTCTATTTAAGCCACAGACCACATTTGAGATGCCAAGAGGAAGAGATGGCATACTTTTTAAAGAACAGGGTTAGAATTTTCCAAGGGAGTTATTATTTATCAACGGTTCACATTAAAACTTACTATCTGGCCATCTGGCCCCCAGCTGTATTTTTGTCCTGTGTTCACTGTCGTCAGAACCTGTCCACGTAAAGTTTAAAAAATAAAAAGCAAGTAGCTAATGTGGGGCCTGAGGTGTGTATGCATGCATGCATGTGTGCGTGCGTGAATGCGTGTGTGTGTGTGTGTGTGTGTGTGTGCGCGCACGTTTGAGGGGGAGGTAGGGGAGGAGGATCATTAGAGAAAATGGGAGAATATTGAGAGTGATGGGTTACTCTGGGGAAGACTGAGGTGCTCGGTGGGGTGGGGAAATAACCAGACAGCAGTTGACCCTCCTGTGAGAGGGCCTGCTGAGAGCATTAAGCTCTGCCTTTCCATAGGGCATCACTGAGGGACCGTGAGGAGATCTGTTTGATCACACACCCTGAGCTGGCCCTTTGGAGAGGAGAATAGGTTGATGCACACAGGGAACACACTGTCAACCACTGGAGTCCTTTGGGAGTTCGACCAAGTTATGGAGGTCCTTGGCTTCTGGTCTCAATCTAAAAGTTACCAAGTATCCAAAGAGATATGAGGAGTGGTTGGAGGAGTCTAGTTTACAGTGGAGCAGAGGAACCTGGAGACAGAGGTATTGAGTATTCAGGTTCTGATTGAAGCAGGTTTGCAACTTTTGCTATAGATGCTCTCAGTCTTCTTGTGTTCCCTTTCCACATGCTTTGGCCCTCTTTGTGCCCCAACCCCACCTTTCCTCTATGCAGGACCCTTGCATGCTCTCACACCCATTTGAGACTGCTCCCTGGTCACCTGCAGGCCCTGCCCACTGATAGAACCAGGGGATATCAAAACACAGATGCCCAGTAGAGGGCTTTTAGGGGCTGGGAATATTCCCAGGCTGCCGTGTCTGCCTTAAAAAAGGCTAAAAATATACCTAAAGTTTTTGTTTACTGCAAGCATTTGGGCAAAAGGTAGCCAACACTGCTGACAGGGCCATTTTCCATTTTACAAGTTGCCACTTATAAATTTTAATGAATTATTCCAAATTTTAATGAATTATTCCTTGCAGAAATCTGGCCAGCTTGGTGACATTACCAAGAGATATCACCAAGAGATGCTGGGGATTAAGAAGTGTGCTCTAAACCAGGGATTTAGAGACAGGTTTGATGTAATTGAATATTTATAGACCCATGGTGCGGGGCAGCTGGTCTTACTTGCTTCACGACCATCTAAGTTGCTGACTCATTGGACAAGTGAGGGTGAGACGCATCAATGTTTTGCGGGCCTCAATTTCTAAGCTCCTGGTCCATGATGGATTTAAGGTTTGTTAAGGATATCTTTTGCACTAGTCATTCATTTCCTGTTTTATGATCGGATTTTCAACCTGGTAATTCAGAACTATGAGATAGATAGAAATGGTCTTGATTTCAACATAAGATTTGCAGAATCTGTTATGAATTCATTGGAGGCCAGACAGATAACTGGATATGGATGAGATACAGCTGGTATGTTAGTAGTTGGTTGAAGAACTACTTTAAAATGTGATTAATTTCCTGGAGTTGGGGGGCGGGATCCTCTATAATGGCATGTCTGCACTTGACCCCAGCAAGTACATTTTTACAAATGATAATGAATTAGAAAAGTCAAGCCATAAAGAATTTCAGTGAAGACATACGAGGCATAATTATCACATTTGCAAGAGGCCCAAGGGTTATCCTAAGAACCACAAAGTGTAACGAAGAACCAAGATTCTAGGGTATATCCATAGCCTACAGACAGAGAGATGAAATTTAATTGGAGTAAGTGTAAAGTCCCACACATACATTACCATGACCACTACACATGTGCAGAAAGGTGAACTCTGGCTAAAGAGTAGTTTCTGTAGAGAATGCTGTATCACCTGGTTTTGTTAATGTTAGTATGATCTGGCATGGCTAAGAATGTGTATGAATAGAGTGTAGGTGATAGTATGGCTCTCAGAGCTCCCTCTCTTCTTCCCTCCCTGTCTCTTGCAGTCTCTTTCTACCAACAAGGAAGTATTTTAATGCCCATCTTGGAGACTTCCTCTTCATATTTGATGCCATTCCTGAGTCATGTATTTGCAAGTAGACTGGCAGCACCATTATTGGTTACTGAACACCTGGCTATATGAGACGAGAACTCATCATCAGAGCAAAGGAAGGAGGGGAGAGTTGGAGACTAGGCTGGGCATCAAACATGTCAGCTACTCTTAAGATTCTCGAGTTCTTTTTTATTTTACATAGAACCTGGTACAGTATTGGGTTATTGGTGGGTTGATTAATAACCAACAGATTTTTGCATTGCTTTCCCTCATGTTGTTTGTTTTCTGGGCATGACAGTGTACTCAGCCTGAACACAGAGTAAGCCAAAGATGCTTGGGAATTAATGCCCCAGGAGTAATCTTGAGCCAGTGATGTAGAGGCTGGTAGATAAATACGAGCTTCCCTGCCTTTTCGTGGAACAATTCAGAAGAGGTTCAGCATTGTCTCTCAAAGTGTCCCTGGTGGAATTAAGTCCTTATTGTTCACTGAGGTCACAAGCTCATGACTACACCCTGTATTGGCTTCCTTTCCTCCCCTGTCTCAATTCCTCACTCCTTCACTGCTGCTTCCTGGGACCACACCCCAAATAAACTACTTATCTCAAGGTCAGCTTCCGGGGGGTGGCAGAGTGGGGGGAACCAAATGAAGACAGAAGTTGAATAATTAGAACTACTTAGTTAGGAGAATAACAAATGCCACCATAATATATAATCAGTTCCTTAAGTAACAGTTATTAGTCACCTATTGTGTACAAAGAACTACACTCTACACTGGACATGTTTACACAAATGAGTGAGCTGTGAGTTTGTAGTGTACCTGGGAAGGTCAAGTTAGTATACATACACACACTCTGGAAACTTTTCTGGGCTGTCAGGCAGTGCAGTCTCCCCCACGAGTCCTGTGTTCTGCTCTTCTTTCCCATCTGTATCTGTAAAACTTTTTCTTAACTTTCAAGGGAAGACCCTTTAGAAAAAGAAATTTAGAATTTTCTCTAAATTGTGGGGCTTTGGGCCCCACAATTGGGTGGACTTTGGAGAAAGGCCTATGGCAAGAGATAGACATGCGTTTATTCCCTCTTGGAGTGAGCATACACCTCAGTCTTCAAACCCTGCCATGTTCTCTTGAGATAGCCAGCATTTCAGTGACCAGACTCTCCCCTAAATTGCCTGTCTGAAGCTAGGAGTGGTTCAGAAATCCTCTATGAAACCAGGAATCCCAAACCCTGGTCATTGGGCAAGGGAATGGCTATGAGTGGCGACTTCGTCGCAGTCTCCAGCCTGGGTGTGTAGTGCTCCCCAGTACTCATTCTGGCAGGTACTTCATGTTCACAGAGACAAAAGATAATACTGTGACTTTGTTCAGAGCCTTCCTGTTAATATCTTGGAACCTTAACTATTAGAGCCTGAACTTTCCCTTGGGATTAATATAAGGGAGGCATGTGCCAGATACGGCTCCTCCATGAGTTCTCTAATTCTATAAAAAGAAAGACTACAGAGGGCATCCAGAAAAATGTCTGAACTCAAGAAAAAAAAAATGAATAATGTAGTATTTACTGACATGTGGCCTAGGTGTAAAGGGAAACCCTAATGGCATAATCACACATCTTCTTGAAGTCTCACATTTTATTACTAGTCATGGTGGGGAAAGTACAGAGGAATCTAGGGGATCTAGCTTCAACTCTAATTTTCTGTGTGACCTGGAACAAGTCAGTTTACCTCCCTTAGCTTTAACTTTCAAATGAAAGAATTAGACTGGGTCATTTTCAAGTAACACTCTTTTTTTGCATGATATAAATTCAGACTAAAAGAAAAATTATTATGGTCTACTTTTTTTTTTTTACCTAAAATAAAAATGTTTTCTTGAAATCTATGAGAGAGTCTATGGCCATGCTACCTTGAACAAGCCCGATCCCATCTGATCTCGGAAGCTAAGCAGGGTCGGGGGCCTGGTTAGTACTTGGATGGGAGATCACCTAGGAAGACCAGGTACTGTAGGCATAAAAAATAAAAAATAAGGGATTGTAAGCTGACAAGGTCCTTGCAATATGTGAGGTCAACCAAGGGTTGCCTCACCTAAAAAAAAAAAAAATCTATGAGAGAAAATGTGTTTATAGAAGTTAGATGATTTACTCTGCTGAATACAAGAATACCAATGAAAAAAAAACCCAACACTGTTTTTTAGCCTCTGAAATGTTAATAACTGGGCATATCTGAGAAGGAATAAAATGTTGGAAGCTTTCCAATGTTCTGCCCTAAAAGTGGATCTCTGGGCTGTCTTGTGAAGCTGGGCAAACCCTGTGTATCCTGATGGTCACGGATCACTCACTATGAGACCCAGTCCCCACTGCAGACTCCCTTAGAGGACAAACATTCTCTGAGCCTGTGACTCTGGCCCACTCTGTGTCCCATCTGGAGGAAAGAGAGGGAGTCAGCTGAGAGAGTGGATCAGCTCCCAGAGCAAGAAGCCCGCATGGCCTCTCCAGGAATTACTGCCAGCCCGTAGTAATCGAGAGTGGCAGCTCCAGCTCTAAGGCTCAGAGACAGTAAGGCCTTGGGATTCAGTGTCCCAGGTGAATCACAGAGCATCTGGAGGGCAATGAGGAATTTGTTCCCCAGCTTTTTCCTCCAGAAAGTCCAGATTGTACACACTCTGCAATTACATAATTATCCTTTCACATGTGACTTCTGCACATTTAGGTTGGCAGCACTGGGTGGGATCTAAGGTGCTTTGTGGATCTGCAGAGATTTTCATTTATTCATCTTACATCCTACAGAGGGTAGCTCCAAGCCTATCTCATGCACATGCACACACACACAAGTACACACGTGTACACACATGTGTCTGTGTGTGTATATTTTTGTATTCTCTCCATTCTTGGTTTTATTTGAATAAAGTCAGAGTCAGGCTTCATATCCAGGCCTTTAAGAGTAGCTATGTAAAAAAATTTTTTAACCAATTCTAGCCTTATATTTGATATTAGTCCAGACTGTGTTTTTCTTAATTTCAATAGACCTGGTTTTTTTAATTGTGGTAAAATACATATAAAAGTAACACTTAACCATTTTTTAGTGTCTAGCTCAGTAGCATGAACTGCATTCACATTGTTATGCAAACATTATCACCACCATCCATATCCAGAAGTCTTTTCATCATGGAAAACTGAAGCTCTGTCCCCATTAAACAATGGCTCCCCATTCCCCGCTCCCCCCAGCCCCCAGCAACTACTGTTCTACTTTCTGTCTCTATGAATTTGACTACTCTAGGTACCTTATATAAGTGGAATGATATAGAATTTGTCCTTTTGTGACTAGCTTACTTCACTCAGCAGAGTGTCCTCAAGGTTCATTCATGTAGCATACGTCAGAATTTCCTTCCTTTATAAAGCTCAATAATATTTCATTGTGTGAATATATCACATTTTGTTTACCCCAGACTGTTTTTCATAGCTGATTGAGCAGTCTATTTTTTGTTGTTAATATATATCCTATGGTCTTCCATATTTGAAATAAGAATTATATTTAATTCTGTGGGGACAGTGGAAAAAAATTTTTTTTTTTTTTACTGTGTAAACTTTGTCCAGTCACTTACCTTGTTTAAGAATTGTGACCTGTAGGCACTTGATCATCTGGGACTAGTTAACACACTTGCCTTGGCCCATTAGAATGGTTAAAATAGTATAGTCGCACTTGTTCAGAACTCACTTCTCCCCTCTAAGGTGACCCTGAGGGTCATTGGAGTATCTTGAGGTTTTATAGGGTTTGAGTCCCAGAACCTGCTTGTGGGAGGCTCTAAGCATTGTGTGTCCTGGTTAACTTGAACTGGTGATTAACGTGGTTATTAAGTCATGTTGCTTTTAATGGAATGAAATTCATTCGGATATATTTTAAAGAGTTATTAAGCATAACCCTGAACATCCCAGCCAGTCTTCTTATAGTCTCCAGCACCTTCTTCCCACTTAGTACTTCCCTAACATCACCCGCCTCTAAGTAAGGCTCCATTAGATAAAATGCTGAGTAAAGGTGGATTTCTTGCAATCTCTTGACTTCCTAATATTAATAACTTGCTCATTGCCATTCTTCACATCTCTTGGTTGTGGATGGAGTGGGAATGTGGGCATGGGCCTGATATTATTCCTTCAAGTTCTGGATACATTTGAGACACCATGTAAATATTTGTTGATATTTATTACATGATGTAATATTAAATAGACTCTTAGTACTGAATGGACCTTAGAGGGTGGTTCTTCCTCCATTTAAGTACAACATAGCTTTGTTAAATATTTAATAAACAGCCAAAAACCATTTCTTTTAATATAATCAATATGATGTCCCTCTGGAAGCTGATAATGGATTTATGAGCTTCAAATGGCTGAAGAGACTTGGGGAACCCAAGTTACTCCCACCAATATCAGTCACCCTCCCCCACCCCTAGCACAACCAAGGCCGAGAGATAGCAAACGCTAGATGAGCCTGTAATTTCTGCCATTCTTTGGCTCTGCCAGCTCTCAAACCTTAATTTTGTGCATATGAATCATCCAATCTCTTGTTAATATGCAGATTTTTACTCAGTAGGTCTGGAATGGAACTGAGGTACTGCATTTCT
The DNA here is from genome assembly GCF_000325575.1 of Pteropus alecto. Lineage (NCBI taxonomy): Eukaryota > Metazoa > Chordata > Mammalia > Chiroptera > Pteropodidae > Pteropus > Pteropus alecto. The sequence goes on along the minus strand of NW_006442491.1, from coordinate 3,400,418 downwards.
AATAAGTTCTAACAAGCTCCTAGGTGATGCTGCAGTTGATTGAGAACCATTCTGCATAGCAAGGCTCCTGGGAGCCTAGGGTCTAAAAGAAGCAGGACCACGACTCCAGTGAGGCATTTGGGGCGTAAAATGTCAAGAGTCGCTGGCTCTCAGAATCATCCACATGTGCCTGGGGCAGCTCCACCTCTCTGGGTGGTGCAGATGTAGTGTGGCCTTGACTTAGGTGATGCTGCAGTTGATTGAGAACCATTCTGCATAGCAAGGCTCCTGGGAGCCTAGGGTCTAAAAGAAGCAGGACCACGGCTCCAGTGAGGCATTTGGGGCGTAAAATGTCAAGAGTCGCTGGCTCTCAGAATCATCCACATGTGCCTGGGGCAGCTCCACCTCTCTGGGTGGTGCAGATGTAGTGCAGCCTTGACCCCGAGAACTGGCATTTCCTTAAATTTTGCACCCTGAGGGCCTCACTCAACTTGCCCTGGTCCCAACCCTGGAAGGAAGGTTTTGCTCCAGGGGATTTGAGGCCTGCTATGCTACTCTGACTTGAGTTACTCAAGAGGCCAGTGTAGTGGGAACCTCTGCCTCAGGCTCCTGGTCCTTCTTGCTCCCTGAGTTTACCCTGGAGAGATACCTAGTCCCATCTAAGGGCCGCTCTTCTCCCATTCCTGTCTAACCAGGTCTGGGCGGGACTCCCCACAGCGCAGTCAATACTTTGGCTGCCAGGTGGCGCAATATTTTAAAAAGAGTGCCTCCAGAGTGTTTTCTTCTGAATGCTTTATGGTATGATGTGCACCGTACCCTTGTGGCAGCAAGTGAGGGGGCAAGAAAGGAGTCAGCTATGAGGCCAGGACTTGAACATAAGCAATCCCCTCACTCGCTGTGTCTTAACCACTCACTCAAACAAAGCGGGACTGATGGAGCATTCTCAGTGCAATCTGTTTTATTTTGAAGTTTTTCCCTCCAGGTGCTTTTCGTGGGTAATTATGCTTTCTTCAACATGTCAACAATGTGAGGAGAGATTGCAAAGCCTTCTGCTGTCAGCATTCCCTTCTTCCTCCACCTACTTTCTCCCCTCTGCAAGTCTCTAACTCTCTAATAAAATCAAATTATCAAAAAGGAAAGAAAACAGGGATGCGCTGTTAGCTGACAGATGACCAGGCCTCCTCCAGGCATGGGTTTTCTGGGGTGGTCCTGGCTAGGTGGCGGTCTTATGGGGAGGAGGCACAAGCAGGCTTCACTTTCATTGTTCCCCACACAGCCCTCCCAAGGATTTTGGGAAGCAGCTTAGGTCCTGGGTTGGGGTGCCCTGGTGCATTCTCTACCCACTGTTACAGCCCAATTGAAGCTAGTAGGTAGTACACACAGGACATCTCCGGGACTGGATGCTCATGCCTGACTTGCAGAATGCTGAGAAGGTAATTGCAACACACTGTCACCAAGGCCATTGGGAAGTTAATGGTTTTCCGTTGCCCTTTTACAGGTTAATAGAACCTGTAAAAAGCTGCCGCTGCTGTGAAAGGTTCTTCATCACATAGGCTGTCAGGGCCTGCCCAGCTCCAACTGGTGGAGGTGGGCTTTTCTCCTTGCTCGGAGCTGGCTCTGTGACTTGCCTTTGATTTACGCACCCTCCACTGTGACCCCCGAACTCCTGAGGCCCTTAGTTTATATGCATGTGTGCTCACACACATACATACATACACACACACTCATGCACTGAGTGTGTGTGTGTGTGTGTGTGTGTGTGTGTAATGTGAGCCCATCCAAGTGTGTGATCGCAAAGAGAGGGGCAAGACAGAGATATGGTCACTTGAGAATGGAATACCCCTGGGAATCTCTGTCTGTTTTAGAATATCAAATGCAGAACTCTTGTGTGCTTGCTCACTCACTCTCAGTAATTTTTTCTCCTGGGCCTGGTTTCTGGGGCTGTTTGTAAATACTTCACATTGTTAAAATGAACAACAATAATAACATGTTCTATGTACATGGTACATTTGTCTTAGGAATGCAAGTCTCCCTTTTCTGCAGCTTTTAAATATATTGAAGCCAAGAGAAAAGGGAGAGAGCATGCCCATTATACAGATGAAGAAACTAAGGTCTATGAACACACCATGATTTCTCTTTTTTCCAGGAGGTAGTGGATTATACATAGGCATTTGATCTTTTACTCTTTACCTCCCAGTCCATGTTTCTTCTGTGACTTTGACGGGGATACTGTAGGTCCAGAGCAGCACTGTGTAACAGAGTTTTCTGCAGTACTAGAAATACTGGAGCCCTGTTCTGTTCATTATGGCAGCACTTACCACAAGTGGCCGTGGAGCACTTGAAATAAGGCAAATGTGACTTGAGGGTCTGGATTTCTAATTTTACTCAAATTTAAGTAATTTAAATTTAGGTAGCCACATGTGGCCTGTGGCTGCTGTTTTAGACAGGACAGGCCTGGAGCATGTAAAGGAAAGAGCAGTTAGGAAGGGATTTCATGGAGTGGGCAGTAGGCTCTCCATGGTCCCCTTTCTTCTGGGATTCCTTCGTGGGAGTGAGTCAAGAGGGTGGAGAGGTGGAATGCTATCAATGCCTGGGAGTGGTCAATGGTTTGGAAGCATCTGCAGTGACCAGTCCTCCAAGAGGAACCTCCCATTTGGAACAGAGTTTCCCCTGAGAGGCTTGAGATAAAAACATTTCCCATTGAAACACAGAAATACAAGAAATTCTTTCTTACCTGGTTTGCTAGAATTGCACATTTCATTTGTTTAGTGCAATCCAGCAAATGAGCAATGAAATTTAATTAAGACACTTCCCACAAAAACCAGAGTTGATGGCATGCCCATTATATTACTGACTCTATAGAACAGGATCCATGTGATAAATTCATGTTTGAGCTTGGGGTCTCCAGGAAAAGAGAAAGTCTTATCTCTGCGGACCAACTTGCAGCCTTCTAGCAGAAAATGAAATTGGTGTGGCATGGCATGTTTCCCTTTTGTCATAGATGTCAGAAAATGAATAGGCAAAGTCACTGTCCAGTTGTGCTCAATGGTTCATCACTGGGACGTAAGAAATATAACCCTGCTTCCTCTGGGCCAGCGTTCTGCCACTGGAAGCACATTAGTGTCACTAGAGAGCTTTAAAAATAACCCACTGAGGCCCAGACTTCACCCTAGGCCAATTAAACCAGAATCTCTAGGTGCAGCCTAAGAACTGACATCTTTTAAAGTTACCCAGAAGCATATTCGTATCCTGTGCTCCCAGGGTGGAGCAGCCCTGCTTATGTGGTCTTTGTCCGTGTTCCCCCAGCCATCTTTTGTACTGATTTCTTTGTAAGCTGCCTAAGGTCCATTTAGAAGTAGACTGGTAAACCTTAAATAAAATTCCGTATCCTGTTTATTAGAGAAAGTACAACCATATTTTCACCATACATAGAAGTGTGCCTTTTCTTGAACATAGGCTCTCTAATAATAAATCTGAGCAGAATTTCTGTAAAATGTCAAATGATGGCATTATTTCAGACTCATTCCCTTCACTCTTATTCCCTCTAATAGTTCTTGTGACTAAAAAGTCTCATGGCTGCAGGAAAAATGCTGTAGACCTCTCTCCTACTCAAGGATTAAGTAAAATAAAGAAAGAAAGGACAGTGAGCAGCTACGATGCCTGCAGCAACATGGGGAAGGGACTCAAGTCAGTGTATATGCAGCCAAAGTGGCCTGTGTATGTTTTTTTGCATTAGAGAGCAAAGCATAATCCCTGCTCTAAGGGGAAGCCTCTGATGCTTCTGGAATGTCACCCTGGTCATGCTTCTCTCAAAAGGTAATAAAGTATGTGCATTCGCTGATTAGGAACAAATGTCAAAGTATCCAGCATGATGGAAGTCTCCGATTTCCACAGCTCTGATGCACACGGCGGGAGCTCATGAATCTTTAATGGATGGCCTATATATAGGGGCTTTCAGTTTCTGAGGGCAATAAAAGGTTCTACAGAGATAGAGTTCTTCCAGTGCCCTGTCTTCCACCAGGATTGGTGCTTATTTAAAGCACATCTCATCTTTCTAACATACAGAGATTCTGCTGACCATGAGAAACTGTCCAGGACCCAAGATTAAATTATAAGACTTCCACCCAGAAAAGTGTTTATTAATTTATCCAAAAAAGTGTGATGATTGTCCACTATGTGTTAGGCACAATGGTGAATTAGACAGGCCTCTGCCCCTGAGCTTATATTCTAGTTGGGGGAGACAGACAACAGACAAGAAAACAAATAATCGAGGAAATCGCAGGCGTGGGAATTACTGTGAAAGAAATAAGCAGGGGTGTGGCGTGTTTCCAGCACAGAAGTCACATGGCCTGATTTGCATTTTGAAAGATCACTCTGGTCACTGAGTGGGAAGATGGATTGTAGAGAGACAAAAGTAAAAGCCAAGACACCAGTTAAGAAAACATTGCAGTGTTCCAGGGAAGCGATGGTGATAGTGATAGAAGTAGAGAAAAGAGGGCAGATTTGTAATATAGTTAAGAGTAAAGTAGAACTTGCCGATGACTTGGACAAGATAGCAGAAAGAAAAGAATCAAGAAAAACCCCTGAACATGCGGCTGAACATGTGGTAGATTGTTGTAACATTTCCCAAGACAGAGAAGATATGGGTAAAAGGGACAGGTTTGTGAGGGGGGGGGGGCGTGGAATATCGAGTACACTGTCATTTAAATGAGCTAAGTATGGATGTTATCTAAGTGTAAACATACCTGGAGTTCAGGCAAGAGGTCAAGCCTGGAGATAGCCTTTTGGAGACATAAGCTTACAGACGGTATTTAAAGTGATAAGCTGACCTAGGAAGACAGCTCAGAGAATGAGCCCTCTGATCCTTCACCATTTAGAATCCAGTAGAAAAGGTACCAGCGAAGGAAACTGGGATGAGTGGCCAATGAGAAAGGAAGAAAAGAGTACGGCAACCTGGAAGATGACCATTCTTTCTTTTAGAAGAAGGTTACAGGGTGGGAAATGTATTTGATTGAATAAGAAAGAGTAACTGAGTCAAAGACTAAGGTGAGAAAGTAGAGTTTACAGTTTTGCAAGTTTTTCTTTGAAAACAGCATAGAAATGGAAAGGCAGCTAGACACAGAATGCCAAACAAGGAGGGGATTTGTTTTTAGGATAAGAGATATTTTTGGGGTGGCGATTCCATAGCATATTTGTTTACTGATGGAAATGATGAACCAGAAAGGGAGACTTGACATTTCTGGAGAAGAAAGGAGACCTATAGAGGTAAAGCTGTCCAAAATCCAGGAGGGGAGGGTACTCAGACATGTGTTCACCGACCTACCTTCAAAAGTGAAGGGGACATTTCCACTTTAGCAGCAGGCGAGAGAGAATATGGGTGTAGATGCAGGGAGCCTGGGGGATTCAGTAGAAGAAAATGAGAGCCTGATTGCACCTACTTTTTCTGAATATAAGGCAAAGTGATGAGCTGACAGAGAGGATGCACTTGAGGACAGAGAAGGAAATATGAAGCCAAAAAGGGAGCAAATTTACTTAGAAAATGTCATCAGATTACCCAGATCCCTGAGTGTTTCTTTAAGTTTTGATGGCCTGTTTGAGGTGAGCCTGCTCACCCACCCAGGTGTGTCATCTTCTCTGGCCACGTAAGTTGCTCAGGTATGGCTCAGAGAAGGTGTATGGTTGGGTTTAACCACAGTCTGAAGTTTTGTCACTTGAGTATCGCACAAGATAGGAAGGGCAAGGAGGTGAGGGTATTTGAAAATGAAAGATATAAATTAGAAGGATATGAATTGGGGCCTAATGAGCAACGAAAGCAGTGCAGAAAGGAATATGCTATAGTGAAAAAAGAGTTGTAGCAGTGAGGGTTCTAGAGTCAGTGGCCTAGACATCTAGGATAGGGGTGGTCAGAAACGAAGCTTGAAACCAAGATGTAGTGACATTATTCATGATACAAGAGTCAAGGCTTAGGAGGACAGACAACATGAACATTGGAAGTAATAAGATCAGTAAAGTGAGACGCTGGGGCTCTGGATGGTCATCCCCAGGGTGTTGATGTCACCATGATTATGACAGGAACAAGGACGGAGAAGCAGGGACCAAGCTGGAAGTTGAAGACAGAAGAGGAAAAATCCCCACTGGCAGCAACAATGGGGAGCTTTGATGGAGATTAAAACTATCTGGAATCCTTGAGTTTTCTCACTGTGTGGGACTGAAGCCAGTGTTTTACTTAGTGCTATAGAAGCTTCTTAGAGAACAACATGTCCCCAAGCTTGAGGGCTCCCAGCTGCCCCTGACCAACCTGCAATGCTAGAGAAATTACAGCCTGTTCACAGTGCTGAGCAGGGGTCATTCTATGTGGCTGCATCCACTGCTGCGCGGCCAAGTCCATGTTGCACAGTACATTCACCTGGAGACATCAGGGGACCTGAGGACCAGCCCAGCTCTGCTAGTCTATCTGTGTGTGACTTTGGACAAGTGACATCACCTCAGTTTACTCATGTGTAACATGAGAGAGT